>NW_013666137.1:122526-138823 GCF_000517525.1 Limulus polyphemus
GTCTTATCTATTCAGTTGCTAAGATACTGCTCTCGTAATAAATCAAACAGTGGGACCCTGCCCACCTCTTTCCATTTTTGGAAATGCTCCCTTATATACACTTACTTTTTTTCCAGGACTTTCCAGTACTGGAAAAAAAAATCGCGTTTTTCCAGGATTTCCATGACATTCCAGGATGCGTACGAACCCTGTATGACATGAATAACCAATCAGAAGCTCAGAATGTCCCCCTAGTGGTTTTCTTAGCCTTTCTAACATTCCTTATGCCATTTCTTTCTTTTGTACCAAGATTTCAATGAGGTAGGTTGTGTCTTTAGTCTGCTCCAAATTTCATATTTTTTTTTAGACCCAAATAAAGCTTAGTTTCTAATCTTAATAAATTATGGTAGAATTCTATGGTATTAATGTAGCAACTTATGATTTTTTAGTTATTCAAATGTATTTATAAAACCTAAAAAACAATATTTTGTTTCGTATCCACCTTGGTAAATTATAGTAGAATTCTATGGTATTGATGTAGCAACTTATGATTTCTTAGTTATTCAAATATATATAAAACCTAAAAAAAATATTTTGTTTCATATCCTCCATGTACAAAATTTTTAAAGGCTTAGCAACCTCCACCAAGCAGCAACCGAGAACAAAGGTCATAACTAGAAGAGATAACTGTTTGCTTTACTTCTTTATTTACTGTTCTATGTTTTAGGAAAAATAACTTAAAGAACTTATTTCAAAATAGCAATAATCTATATACATATATAATGTATAATAATTGAAATGTGACTGTATATTACAAAATACTAGTCGACTAAAACACAGCCAAGACAAGTTACTTTGTACAGACCAGAGGTCACCTTTATGTTATTTGATACAGTAACATGAGTGCACATGAGCCACATTGTTATAACTTAAGTATTGTTAGCCAGGCACAGGTGTAAGGTCAGTATAATAAAAATAATAAATATATATAAATGTATAATGTTATGAGATTTAAGCTATTTCATCTAAACATTTATGTTTTCGTGTTATAATTTGTGTTCATTCTAGAATGAAAGAGGTCCATAAAAAATTAGGAAATAAACATAAATTATTGGTTGTGAGATCAGTCAAATCTACTGAACCCGTACAGAGATTAATTACTGAAAATAACTGATAAAAAAATTAAGTTTTTTCTTAAGAAACATTTTGATAACTATCTGGACATTATAAAGATTTTGCATGTGAAAGTTGAAAATTTTCTGATGCATAAAAGTATTTTTAATCTTAAAATGAAAATTACTTTGCATGTTGGATAAGCAAGACTGCTTGGCCCGTGTATACTCAGGACAACCAGGGAATCACAGGTGAAGAGTCTTGCCAAATTCCAACATTATAAGTCAGTGATGACTAGACTAACAGTGTTTAAAACATAGTAACTTTGTTGTTAAAAAAAATGTAGCTGATAAGCAGTCATGGGTGTGAATACTACCCTTTTTCAATTTTTCATTTCTTCAGAACAATATTAACATCACAAAATAGTGTTCAACCCATTATGTTATTGTTATGTTACTTTAGATTGATAAGTGTTTTGTTAATAATTTTGTAAAGTGTAGTTTATGTTCAATTCCTATGTTGTGTTACTGTAATGAGACATAAGTTAGTGATAATATTCTTATGGTAAAATAGACAGCTCTGATATTAATGAAGATAATTTTGCAAAATCATTATAGGTATAGTTTTAGTTTAAAAAGAAAAATTTGTTTTAAATATTTTGTATATTTATACTATGTAAATAGATATTAGCATTTTAGTTTCTCAGAATTCTAGACTTAATCAGTTACTTTCTATTTAAAAAAAGAAAGATTTCCTTCCCAAAAGGACATTTTTTTAAAAAAAACTGAAATCTTTTCTTCACAGGTTAATGTTTTGGACTGATTGGGGAGAGACTCCAAAAATTGAACGAGCAGGCATGCACGGTGAACAGTCAACGAGAAAAGTCATAGTAACCAAGGATATATTTTGGCCCAATGGATTAACAGTTGATTATGAAACAAAGAGGTAACGTAAAGTGTTATAGTAAATGTAGTTTATGTATATTTTGTGTGTGTGTGTGTAACATTGGTTAATGTTTGTTACGGTACTATATCTAGTGTTTACATATGTGAGCAGCATATTCAAGCTAGTGATTAACAAGGTTGTCATGTAGAATTGTACACAGACTTTTTTCAACGTTAAAATATTTTCGGCCCACTTACCAGGCAACAATATTCCTCCTATTCCAATATTCATTCAAAACTAAAATCATAAAACAGTTATTTCCCAAATATAACATAATTTTAATAATTGGGAAATGTTTTATATAGATTTGCCACATTTGTAATAAGGGAATTTTATTTGTTAAAGCTCAGCTAGAAATAACCCTATAAATTGAGATTATAAGTACAATTAGAGGTTTCAAAATATCCTAGCAATTTTTGTAAGTAACTTGAACCTATTGTTATTTATTTTATATTACATGAAAAACTTTGAAATAATGACTGAGACACTTCCAAATATTAAATTTTTTATCTGATTTGAAATCCTTCTTATTAAAATGTAATTTATTTTGATTATAGAACAAACAATTTTTAACAGTCTATCTGCTTTTTTTTATGTTACAGCCTTATTTGGCCTGACGCTTAGGATGCTCGATTACTTTCATATAACTTCCCAACAGAGTTGTACATTTAATTGGCTTTGCAGTAGTTGTAAAATGTTAAAGTGCTCATTAATCACCCAGAAATCAGGTTTAAGAAATTATCTGATATATATATATACATGTGTGTGTGTGTGTGTATAACGTCAGCACATTAAGCCTATTTGACTTGTAGTTTCAAATAATTTTTCAAATTTTAAGCAAAACAAAATTTCATGTAAAAAAAGTTGACATTATCTTTATATATCTGTGTTTGCTATAGAAACACTTTAACTTATAAAAGAAGTATATGGCAAGGCATGAAAGAAATATAATTTGCACAGAATTGAAAACATTTGAAGCTTCACAAATTTTGTATTAGAATTTTTACCCTCATTTAAATTGATTTTGTCACAGTAGGTTTTATATATACAAGTTACATAACTTCTGGTAATGAAGATGGAGAAATAATGAACACTCAGTTGTTTATAAATAAATACTATCACAGTTTATTTATAGTGTTAAATATTTAGTCTACATTTATTAAGTAATTTCACTGTTTTTTTTTTTAAACGTCTTAGGAAGGTGGCGAAAATAATTTTTGTTATGGGCTGGACATGGCCTGTTGTTTAGTATGCTGGACTGTGAATCTTAGGATCCATGGTTTGCAACCTCTTGCTGAAAAACAAAAAAAAAATCATGCTTTGCAATTTTGATCCTGTGTATTCATTATAAGAGTAAAGGTTAAATTTTATTATTTTATTTGAGTAACTCAAGAATTAACAAAGGATGGTGTTGACTATCTTCCTTCAAAATTAGGGACAGCTAGTGAGATAGCCCATGTGTACAGCTAGTGAGATAGCCCGTGTGTACAGCTAGCGAGATAGCGCGGGTGTAGTTTTACATGAATATCCAAAAAACAAACAAATATTTCTTACTGAATTTTTAGTTATTTGTAAAAAAAAAGTTACATGCATTATATTTCCAGAGGAAACATTTTTTATTGATTTTGATAGGACTATATATACATTGAAAAGTGCATAAATTAGGAGGGAATCAAGTAAAACAAAATCATCCAGATTTAGGCCATTTGATATCATTTTGAAAAGCGCAGAATACAGTGGTCTTTTCTTCTCCATTGATTACTTTTATACAATATCAAGAGAGTAGTGATATTTGTTTAACATTATTCCTATCTCTGACCTTTTGTCACACGCAAACTTACTGTGGTTTGTGATAAATCAATATAATTTTGATTTTGTATTACCATGAACTTAATGTTGATTTGAAGGATTATTGAGATTATTCTTACAGTTGTAAAGTTGGTTTATATTATGAATGTGTCAGAACAGATTATGATGTTCTGAATGATTTATTGAAACTTGACAAACATACATAAAGTATATTTACATTTTATTTGTTTTTTTTTCCAGGATATACTGGGCTGATGGAAAATTAAAATTCATATCAAGTATGGATTTTAATGGTGAACATCGTCAGATGGTGGTTCATGGAGAAGTGCTTTCTCATCCATTTGCTCTCACCCTCTTTAGAGATAAATTATATTGGACAGACTGGCAAACAAAATCCATTCATTCGTGTAGTAAAACAAGTTGCTCAAGCGTTGAAACAGTGGTCAGTAAACTCAAATCACCTATGGACATCCATGTTTATGTAGAAGAAAGACAACGTTATGGTAAGTAGTTTATTTCTTATAAAATAAGAAGATTTTGTGTTATTTGAAAACAGTCGATCCTGTATCATATATATATCACTTGACAAATCAATACATATGTAGCATTCCTTGGCATTATAAAATGTTACATAAACGAATGAATAAACCTCCACAATAACGTAAGATATGAGGATTTGATTGATGGATGGGCTGGTATATTTTGTTATCTGTGAAAATTTAAAACTAGATGAAATTTATTAACACTGTAATTTACAAAAATGAACATGACTTTTTATTTCATGTGCACTGAGAAAGTAACCGGCCTTACCACCATGCGAGAAAGTAACCGGCCTTACCACCATGCTAGAAAGTAACCGGCCTTACCACCATGCTAGAAAGTAACCGGCCTTACCACCACGCTAGAAAGTAACCGGCCTTACCACCATGCTAGAAAGTAAACGGCCTTACCACCACGCTAGAAAGTAACCGGCCTTACCACCATGCAAGAAAGTAAGCGGCTTTAACACCATGCTAGAAAGTAACCAGCCTTAACACCATGCTAGGAAGTAACAACATTGATTTTCAGCTGACAGAGCCACTAGCTAAACTCATCCTTAATGACACTGAAGGATATAGCACTATTGCCAAGCCTGGGTAGCACAGAATACAGTCTGTTTAGTATTTATGAAAATATAATTTAGAATTTCAATGTTTTCAGTTCATTCATCATTACACTTTAATACAGAGTTATTGTAATTAGTTAGTATCAAAGATAAATATTAAAGTTCAAATTCAATATGTGCATATCATCTATTTATTTTGTTTCCTTCACATCCTCAATTTAATTGCATCTCATTAAAACGCATGGTGGTAAGGCCGGTTACTTTCTCACATGGTGGTAAGGCCGGTTACTTTCTAGCATGGTGGTAAAGGCTGGTTTTGGAAGGACTTTAAACTGAGGGTGAGTCCAATAGGGACTTTCATCCATGTTCGTGGCCTGTTGGTTGGGATGCTGAACTTTCATTTCTAAATTCTACATAAAAACCCACTTTTCTGCAACTAAAGAATAACAAATGAAATTATAAGATTGGCCAAACCCCAGAGGAAATTCTGGTCTCCCTTGAAAATGCCCCACCCACTACTGAAAAGTTGGACCTTGGAGACATCATGAGAATCAACAACCATGGCAGAGAGTTACATAACTGACTAGCAGTTACCAGCTCAATTGGCTAGACGCCACTGACATGCAGCCCTAAAAAGAAATTAGACCAGAAATATCAGTGCTCCACCTAAAGACAGCAGCATAAAGAAGTTGGCCAAAATTCTAGGTGGCTGTGGATTTAGCATATAAGGAACAAGTATGCATAACTGTCAAGCAGTTGGACTACATGCAAGGTCTTGAAAGATGAAGAAAGGAATCCTAAAAAAAAAAAACAGATGCCAGCATTTCTGAGGAGAGGATATGTTTTGGGCTCACTCAGTCCAGTCACATTGAAAGAACCAACCAGAGACCACCAGTGCCCTGTCTACAGCAGCACTGGTGATTTTTTTTATTTGTTAAATTTTACACCAATCTATTCAAGGGCTATCTAAGCTAGCCCTGTCTACAGCAGCACTGGTGATTTTTTTTTATTTGTTAAATTTTACACCAATCTATTCAAGAGCTATCTAAGCTAGCCACCACTTATTTTTTTTAAGTGATATACTAGAGGGAAGGCAGATAATCAACACCACCTATTGCCAACTCTTGGGCTACTCTTAAGCAATAAAAGTGGGATTGACCACCCATTACAATGCCCTCACAGTTGAAAGGGCAAGCATGTTCAGGGACGTATTTTGATTCTGTGAACTACAAATTGCAAGTGATAGATTGGCTTCAGCTCACTTTGGTTTGTGGATTAAAATAAGCTATTGCCAAACTAAAGAAAAACAAACTCGATATTAGTTGATACAGTATCATTATTCTTCACGATATCAACTTATCTGAAATTAGTATTGAAATTGGTATACCTATAGTTCTTAGATTCTTTAAATCTATATGTTGGTCTTTAAAAAGTCCTTCTTTTTTTGTATTGATTATTACTCTGTAAAGGTGTGATTGTATATTTGCTTTTATATGGAAATTTCTGAAGTTGTGTGTTTCTTAGAATTTCCTTCAAACTAGATATTGTAATCTTTGAGTCCTAATTAGGCATGAAAGCCAAGATTGTTCAAAGGTCACTTTTTATTTATTCATTTGTTAAGCTTAAGTAAATTCTAGGTCTTGAGTCCAAATTTTTTTAAAGGAATGATGGACATTGTTGAGCCCATTATTGTTGGAGATTCTTGACATGGCTGTTGGACTTAATAATTTCTGATACATTGAGCCTTTGTTAGACCTTTTATTTTCCACAGCTAAGATGAAAGCAACTATTTTTAATGTCTTTTTTTTAAATCAGCATCTAACAATAAAACATTGGAAATTTCACAACCTAAGAATGATAGAAATACTAAATCAAATTATAAAGAGTTTTTTAAAGCTGAAACTAGATACTAACTAATCACTACTTTCTTTATGTAGTCCCTTAACCAAGTCTTTTAAAAAGTGTAATTGGTTATAATTATGCTTTGCCACCTTGTAATTCATGTCTGAAACTTGATACTGTTTAGTTTAAAATTCATGCTCATGTTCATCCAGTTTGGTCAAGTATTTTAATTATGGGAAAGTTAAAAATTCAGGGGATAACAGTTATACCTCTTCAGTCTGGAAAGGGTTAAATATATTGTCAACATCTTTAACCTTACCTGTTTAATGCCGGTACTATGGTCTGAAAAACGTTCACTTGCTATACAGCCACCAAAAGATTTTAGTTAGAATTAGAAGATAGAATACTATTGCAAATAGATAACACCATCTTCTATAGTACTACCAGTGTCACATACACTTTTAAATATAGTTTTTAATTATTAGTATAGCATTCATAATTTATGTATGAAACATTTACCTGAAGAAGTGGTAGCTATTCTAGTTTGTTGAATTAATTTTTGAGTTTACAAAAAAATATTTAATTTACCTGAGTTCACCTATACAAGCATGGTTGTTCTTGCTCATATTTTTGTAAGATAAAAATAACAGTATAGCATGTATGTTGAAACTTGAAATGTAACAAAGTGACATCAGTTGCAAAAATTTTTATTGTTATAAAGTTGTTATTTTCTTTATTTTTGATCTATAAATTTAAAGATAGTCTGATACCAAATCATGTATAAAATAAAAATCGTACTTTTCTTTTTTACTGTTTTTGAAATATGGACACACGTATATAATTAGAGGGGTACTCACTAGAGTGCATACCTCTGCCATGCAGTGTTCATATTCGGCTCTTTTCTCACACTGTATTTGCTCCATAACTCAGTCAAAATTGAACAGATTTTGATAAAATTTGGTGGATATAAATAGAATATTAATCATTGTCCTACCAAAAATGGCCCATGTTCATTGATAATGATGGACATACGGACACATTTTTTGTATTTTTTTGTTGGTCCCCGTGTGAACAGATAGACTTTTTGGATTTTTGTGACCTTGCTGTGACCTTTGACACTGATCCTCCAAAGACTAATCACTTCTAATTTGGGTCATGGCCCAAACTTATACAAACTTTCGTCCAAGTCCATTCAGCCGTTTTTGAAAAATCCTGCCGACAAACACACAGGGGTGAAAACATAACCTCTGTCACCTTCAATGGCAGAGGTGAAAATATATAATTTTTTATCCGATAAGGAATAGTATAAAAAATGGGTGCTCTATTTATAATTTTATATACAAAGATATTTGATATTAACATTGTTATCAATTATCATAACCATAAGTTGAGGGCTAAAGTTAATTATTAGTAATGGGAATGATCAGGGCTGCAGTTATTCTTTTTCTTTTCATACTAATAATGCTTTTTTAACTTAAACTTTTTATGTTTGAATTTTGACTTCTGTTTAGTTATACTGCAGTATCCAGATTTTGTAGTCACTAAATGAGATTTCTTACTTGATTTTACTCAGTTGAAACTAGGTGTGATACAGACAATGGAGGTTGCTCTCATCTGTGTCTAATGTCACCAGTTCATCCATTTTATGCCTGTGCTTGCCCAACTGGAATTAGGCTACTGGAGGATAACAAAACATGTGCCTATGGTTAGTATTACAAAATAATATATATATAAGTTTAAGAAGTTTATCCATGTGTGAATGGTGTTGGTCCATTGGACCGAGCCTGTATTGGAGAATTAGTGTTTACCTTAATTCTGAATTTGTAATCATATATTTATACTAAAAATATGTCTCTGAATTTACTTTAGTCAGTCTGATTCAGGCTAAATAGGATGAGTCTAAGTTGATTTTCATATTTTTAATAAAAATATCTTCTTCATGTTACAGTTTTGATTTCATTTTCATAATCTTTAGAAGCTCCTAAGTGAGTATCAAAAATATCAGTAAAACTTTATATTTTATCTGTTGTTTTCTCTACTCTAACATTATATGGGCTTGGTCCACCTTGTTAGATTCATAAAAATATAAAATAAATCTAAATTACCTTTTATTCTTTCTAGAATGACTGCAGATTATAACAGAATATTACAATTATTTATCCTAAACAGCCTCAGGCTCACGA
Organism: Limulus polyphemus; assembly: GCF_000517525.1. NCBI lineage: Eukaryota > Metazoa > Arthropoda > Merostomata > Xiphosura > Limulidae > Limulus > Limulus polyphemus. The sequence continues at coordinate 131,503 of NW_013666137.1, forward strand.
GTTTACAACTGATTTAATTTTATCTTATTGTTCTCTGAAATGTGTCTAACTACTAAATCTGTATAAAAAAGCTTCTAGTCACCTAGCAAGTTCATAGTTCAAGTTATGGTGAACAAAGTATTAGATTATGTAATTCACAAGCAGCTTTGCTTGAATACCTCACTGAGAACACTTTTTTCACGTAACTCGCTTTTCTTGTTTTGTAATCTAACCTAATAAGTTTCTAATCTTTACATTTTAGTTATTTTTATAACAACAAGTAAAAATATACATAAAAAAAGAAGAAATTTACTCTCTCTCTCTCTCTTTTGTGTGTGTGCGCGCGTGCTCATGGCCTCTAGTAAAAGTTAGCCCTATTGTTATAATGATGGTAGAGGTACATGAAATAATTTTTATTTAATTAAAATAAACAATTAAGAACAAAATATTAATCCTGAAAAAGATACAATGACCTAAAACTCTTATAATTTAACTGGCTTTCTAACTAAGTTATAAGTGGATTAAAAGAATTCCCATACCTGGTTGAGGTGATCTCGGCGATAACAAACTATGAACTAGATGCAGAATAACTGGAAACTTATTATGAGAATGAGCTAACCTTATATGGAAATCGGTAAATTGAAATCTTTTCTTTCATTTGGTTATAAATAATCCAGTAGCAAATGTCAGAGAGAATTCTTGACATTTATTGAAAGACAGGTGTGATAGGAAGCTGTAGCATGTGTCATTGATTTTTTGGTTTATATTTCTATAAGCCAATAAGATTGAAGGTTTTAATTTTAGATTATAAATAAGTGATTTGTATTAAACTCGGGGCATCATATACGAGTAGTTCAGAGCAAAGAAAGTTACATAATATAGAGAAGTGGAGATTGAGAATTTAGTAATGTTTGATTTAGTAACTACATTTTTATGCCAAGTTTATTCACATATATTGATGATAAACTAATTTTCAATGTAACTCAAGGCATCAGGTGCTTATGATGGTTCAGAATTCACATAATTAATAATGAAATCTTTGGAAAGAGTTATGCTATGAATAATATGAAAGTACGTAGAAACATTGAGTTATTTTTAACACTGTTGTTTACATTAACTTGATATTATTTCATGAATGTTACAAGGAGTTCAAGAACAACTACTGTTAGCAAGACGGACTGATCTGCGAAGGATTTCGCTAGACACACCAGATTATACAGATGTTGTGTTGCAGCTGAAAGACATTAAACACTCTATAGCTATTGATTATGATCCAATTGAGGAATACGTGTATTGGACAGATGATGAAACCAGGACAATCAAAAGAGCATTTTTAAATGGCACAGGTATTGCTAGTAATAGTAAATATTAATTATAAAATCAAGTATTACCTATTTCTGTTGTGTGTGTATATTCATATTTTATTTATAGAAAATTTGACTCAAAATATTTTTGTCAGTAACTTTAGATTAATTTTATATTAGGTGTGTTTCATTTGATGAAAGGTTTAATATTGTACATATTAATTTTAAAATATTGAGGGATATCAATGACACCCCTCTGAAAAATGGTAAACTCAAACTAAATGACACAGCTGTGACCTAAGGATTTTCAAACTTTCAGCTCTATCTGGAATTCTTCATTGATTTCTACACTTGGATATGTTTAAAAGTTCCTTTAACACTTCACATATTCAATGGTGTAACTTTACTTTGTGGTATTGTGTATGAAAAATTTTAAAAGGGTGGATTTTTGTATTTGAATGTAATCCACACAATTGTTTCAAAGGAAAATTTTAATTTTTCTCCATCCAAGGTCAAGAGAATTTGATTGACACTGAAATTCAGCATCCAGATGGTATAGCTGTTGACTGGATAGCAAAAAACATCTATTGGACAGACACCGGAACAGATCGTATTGAGGTAGCACGCTTCAATGGATCATCAAGAAAAGTTTTAATCAGTGAAAACTTGGATGAACCCAGGGCTATAGTGGTTGATCCTCCTGGAGGGTAAATAGACTTTTTTGTCCTAAGTTTCAGACTTTGCTTGAATTAACACCATCAAAAATTAATTTATTGTTTTCTGTTTCTCCTGTTTCAAACAAATTTTGAACATATTTAAAAATTAGTAAGTACTACCACTTTGTATAGGTGTTTCATTAAGAAGCTTTTGTTGATCAAATAAGCTGTTTATAATTTGGCATTTTGTTTTTGTTGTATTGAAATAAACACACACTAGATAAGACCACAAGACGTGGAAAAATAATGAAAACAAGTGTTCAAAATTGGTAAAACATGTGTCTATAACAAAAACGTTTTTCTTTTAAGAGATTACAGCTTCTGTTAATATCTCTTTTTATCATTTTTCAAATTTATGTTTATTACTTTTCTGTGTCCAATTTCTATCACTTTAATGCTTGTTTTTTATTCAACAGTGTTCCTTCTAACAATATTTTTGTTAATGTGCTCCACGAAGTACATACGTAATTTAGAATCTCTGTATATTCAACAGTTCTTTCTAAGCCTTTTTTGTATGTAACATGGTTTAAACTGCATGACGAAGGTCTTCTGTCCAGAACATCGCAAATAATAATATAGGTTTTGTTATAGACGTGTGTTTTACTGCTTTTGAACAGTTTTTTTCATTGTTTTTATTGTGTTGGTTGATTATCATTGATGCTATTAATAACTTGTGATTTTGCCAGTATGTAATTTTGGTAATTGTATTTCTTTTTTTACAAGATAATCTTGTATTATGAATAAAATGCAATTAACCTTCTGTTTATAGGCTTGGTCATTGTGACTGACCTTGTAACCATCATGTAACCCTGAAACTATATATATATATATATATATATTGTAACTCTGAATTTACTTAATATTTCTTCATACAATTTGGCAAGGTTTTAGTAAAAATTACAAGCCTGTTGTACACAAAAAATCCAATTTTTTTTGTAATTAAATATATTTGCTGAAGGCTTGTCTATGAATTTATGAAGTCTTTACTGAGTTAGTCCAAGTACAAGGTTATATTCACGTTAAGAATAAAAATAATTTTTTGTCTTAGAGGTTTCATATATTATTTGCATATATATGAATTCTAACTGAATATCAAAATTTATTTTACCCTTTTTTTCTTTCTAGAATGATTGCATATTGTAAAAAAAGTTACATATTTATCTTAAAATCCATAGTCTCCTAACTTTTTCACAACTGCTTTTATTTGATCTTATTGTTTTATTGCCCTTTGACCATATATAAGTACTAAACTAGTATAACTCATCTGGTAAAAGCATAGTGCAAGTTAGGGTAAACAAAGTATTGAATTATATCACACATGAGCAGCTTAAGTTTTCATATGTTTCTAATATTTTAATTTTAGTTACTTTTGTAATAATAAGTAAAAAATAAACATAAGAAAACAAGATATTTAGTACTTATGTGTAGGTCTTGTACTCTTATTTCATATATTCATTTTATTACACAAGATAATAATATACACAAATTATACAACATACTATAACTATTATAATTTAATTGGGTTTTTAATTAAGCTATAAGTGTTTTGATGTAGTTCCTTTGGCTGGTAAAATTGGTACTAAAGAATGAAACTATAGGCAGAATAATTCAAAACCTGTTGTTAGAATGAACTAGCCATATGAGGAATTCTGTCAATTAAAATTTTCTCTTTCTATTGGCTGTAAATAATCCAATAACAAATGTCAGAAAGAGTTATTCACATATTTTAAAAGATATGATGTGATAGGAGGGCATAACATGTGGATTTGACTTTCTGGTTTATATTTTAGTAAAGCAAGAAGATTGGATGCTGTAAATTTAGATTTTCTTAGCAGTATTTACATTGTAAGTGTGAATTTCTGTTAAAACTCGTAAGCTCAAATAGGGATGGAAAAAATGTTCAAAATGGCAATTTGGAGCAAAGAAGTCTCACATGATACAGAGAAGTGAAGATTGAGAATTTATTTTATTTTATTTTAAAATTAAGAAATCAAAACTTAGATAACATGAAAATTTGATTCATAATCCACATTCTGATGCCAAGTTTATTGACATACATTGATAATAAAGTACTTTAATTAATTTTTGAATGTCATTCTGTAAAGAGGTTTTAACATGTGCATTTTGACCTACCCACATTCAGAGGGTTAATGCACTGATAGTTATTCTAGCTATCCATTTTATTGATATGACATTGTTTTAATTTTTCAGAGTCTGTGCTTGTATCTTTTGTTCATTGAATTTCAAAACTAGGCTCATCTAGATTAGCTGTTGTTTATGATATACGAGTCTTCATTTCATTATTGGTTTTATATCTTTTCTGATAATTGGATGTTCTAACTTTTATAGATATATGTACTGGACAGATTGGGGTAATAAATCAAAGATTGAAAGAGCAGCTCTTGATGGAACATTAAGAGAAATTCTAATCAGCACAGGTCTTTTTTGGCCAAATGGACTAGCTATTGATTATGAAGAGAGAAAACTCTATTGGGGTGATGCAAGAACAGACAAAATTGAAGTATCAAACTTAGATGGGACAGATCGCCGAGAACTAGTGTCAGATCAGCTGCCACATATTTTTGGATTTACTCTATTGGGTGAGTAATGAAAATAATGACTGTTTAAACTCTCTTACAATTTCCCAAAGTGCAAATGATTTTTCAAGTATACCATAAGGAAATTACTAGGTGCATGTGTGTGTTGATATGAATGTGGCATGGGTTTTACTTCAAGAAAGAGTCTTCTTCTTCTGTAGCTTTTCCCGTATCTATACGAGGTCGCTATTTTTGACAGCACGTTTCCACTCTCCTCGGTCTTCGTAATCGTCCCCAACAAGGCCTTTCTCTCTAATATCTCCATCCACGCAATCCTTTCATCTTCTCCTTGGTCTTCCTCTCTTCCTTCTCCCCTCCACCTCCATATCCAAAACCCTCTTACCTATATAATCATCTTCCCTCCTCATCACGTGCCCATACCACTGCAATCTTCGCTCCTGAACTTCAAGAAAGAGTGTTAGAGTAATATATTGTATAATTTTATTTTTTTTCCTGTCAAATCTTCTTTTCTACTGTACCGTGTGTTGATGTAAATAGGAAATGGATTTCCTAGTTCTAACAGATATTAGTGTGCTTTATTAAATTTAATGAAATGGGTAAATTAAAATGATTTATTTTGTATCATTGTTTTAAAATAAAATTAAAAATTTTTTATGATAGTGTTCATATATGTATATGAAAAACTTTTGTTTGAGCATTTTTTAATGAGAACTTGCACTTGGCTAATGCTTTGTGATTCTGCTTATACCTATGATTGATGCTAAAGCAGAAACCAGACTTGTTAATGTCTATTGGCCTTGTTTCCTTGTGGCACAACAGTGAGTTTGAGAGCTTAAAATGTTAGAATTTGGGGTTTAATCCCTATAGTGAGCAAAGCCCAAATATTCCATTGAGCATCTTCAACCATCTTTGAAATTTACCAATGTTTATGGTAACATGTTTGCAAGATCATCACATCTTCAACTGATGGTGATGTAGCAGTCATCTTGGATAACATTTGGTTAGGAAAAAGCTTGAATCAAATTGTGTTTAGGCCAGGGCTTCTTCCTGAGAAAAGTTCAAAAGCTATGAGAGAATGTTTTGGCATGATAAATACAAGTGAGAAACTAAGTTTGAGATAAAGTTAAGCATAAATAAATCTTATGAGAGAATTTTTTTTTGACATAAAAAACTTATTCTATGTACACAGGGGTCTGGGTCAAAATGCATGTGCCATGACCTTGTATAGAGTGCCACTCAACATGGTATTATGAATTTGATATCTGAGTTAGAAATTTTTATTTTACACTATGTTGATTTCATGACAATTCTTGATAGAGTACAGAAAATACCAAATAAAATATACAGGGATACTGAAAAAATTTAGAAATTCATTTTGAAGGCTCTAGAGGCTATGTAAATGCAATATGCAAACTGAACATTGGACAAACTTGTATTTACTCCTCAGATTCACATCACCTTGCACTGTGACTTTTCAAAGTTTGAGTCAGTCTTACTCTCAATTCACAGACATGTCTTTAGTACAAATCGTTTATTAACACATCTGAATACTTGTGTTCACCAGACTTGCATTTTTTACTAAAAGTTTGCCATATTTCATGAAGATAAACATAACAAATTTGGAATTATAGTCAACCTTGCTTTTCCAAAATGTAGTTAAAATCAAGTAAAAAATAGATCAAAGTTAAAGCAAGTCTAAACAAATGTTGCCTTTCTGTGTAATATTATTTACTCACTTATTCAAGTATTGAATTATTGTACTACCTACTTACTAGGGAAAGCCAAAAGTATCATCTTGTTGTTTTACAGGCAACATTAGTGCTGTATGAAACCATCATCATGCTAGAGTTTTACTGTGTGTAAATGTTGACTTGTGTGACAAACCATGTGCTCATGTATACTGTTTGCTTGTGGATATTAATCTGATACATATATAATGGAGCTTGCATTCTTTTTTTTAATGCCTATGCACTATAGGCCTGTAAGCAGACATTTCACATGTATACAATATTTCATTATTTTTTGTAGCAAACGTGTTTGTCATCTTTACTGTTAACAAGTTTAATCAGACAAAATGTAAATAATCTTTTATGTTAAACTATTCTACCAAAGTAATGATACATATATGAAAGTTGTATGACTGAGATACTTACCGTAATAAAATTTGCTACAACTTGCTTTTACAAACTGTGAAAAAGTGCAAATTTACAGTCACTTAAGGTTAGAATTTGAGGCAGTTAACCCTTTTGCACTGGGTTCCTCTTTAAACACTTTTCTGTGCATGTCACTGTACTACATTCAAAATCTAATTAAATACCTTTACTATCAGTGTATGTGAATGAAATTAACTGTATAATGTATGTTATGATTCAAAGTTTTATGTTTTCTAAATTTTGGGTCCTTTATTTCAAAAGCAACCTTTAAAAAAGTACTTAAAACTTTAGATGTATTTTCAAGTGACCCATGAGCAGTAAAATTCTTTGACACTCTGTCAAAATTCTTTGACATTCCGTAAAATTAACTGAGCCCATTGCGAAAGGGTTAACCCTTTCGAGACAGGTCACGGGTGAAAGGACATGTCATCTCGTTTGTTGATTCGCATTCAAAATTTTATTGAACTACTATTTCATGAATTTATATCAATAAGTTTGGTATCAAACTGTAAATTATAATTCAAATTTTAGTGCTATATATTACTCAATTTCTTAATTTAAAAGCAAATATTAAAAAACACTGATAAACATTGATTTTTGTGTGTCACGTG
>NW_013666137.1:139676-143605 GCF_000517525.1 Limulus polyphemus
CTGATTGTACAACATGTATTTGTTGACCATGCAAAGTTCAAACATATACAGATCATATTTCTTTGTCAATTTGATTGTTTTCCATTTATAAGGAAGCATTTTGCCATTTGATCAAGTTTGTCAATGTCGGATGTGTGTCTGTTGTAATCAAGCACACAAGCTGTATTTTGGATGGGCTGATTGTTCTTGTCTTTCCTGCCAGAGTCCTTCATCCTGGAATCATGAAGTGTGGAGATCGTTTTTACTGGCCGTTTGTCTTTCCACACTAACACATTTACATCTTAACAATAAACATTTAACCCTTCTGGAGTCTGTCAACTTCATGCCACGGATCATGAGGAGGCACCTTGGTTTAGTCTCAAAGTTCCACACACATGGATCTTTCTTTTATCTACCAGCAAAAAGTTGGGTAGGGCCACACTGTTATAATAATTGTCCATGTATACATTGTAGCCAAACCCATACAGGTATTCCAAGAGACCACCACAGGTTTTTTTGCACTGTTTTGTCAATGCTACAGTAGAAGTAATTAGGTGCAAGCATGTTCACTAGCAGATTCTGAAAGAATGTACTCTCTCATCCCATATTTGATAGGTTTTTGCAGATTGTCAAAACAAAATATTACACGACCTTGCCATTTGAGCATTTCTTCATCTAGGGACAGTTTTTTCCTGTGGGGTAATTGTAAATTGGCCAAATTTTATAGAGTCTATCTTGACAGTTTCTGGGACATGCATTGTTGTCATTGAAGTGTAAAAACTTCAATATCAGTAGAACTTTATCTCTTGCCATAGTCTGAGGGTAAAAAAAGGCTTGCCATAGTCTGAAGGTAAAAGGGGGTAGCTATTCTATTTATCCCTACTCCAGTAAATTCGAATCTTGGGGTTTTTTACTATCCCAGTGTTGAAGAGAAGGGCCAAAAACAGCCAAAATTTGTTAGAAGTCAAATCCTTCCATCATCTATCACGGGAATATCTTTTCAAATCTTGGTGTTCCTGTAAAAATTGTGCAGCATAAAGATTTGCATCTGTGACAACATTGTCTATTAGTTCATCAAGAATAAACAGTTTGAACCATTGAAGACAGCTCTCTGTATTATTTGGCTTAATGTTATATCTGTAGTACCAGTGAACTGATGTACATGTAGAAGTCTGACTACATTAATCCAGTCCCCCACCTAATTTTCACTCCTCATTCTCTGATTATCATGGGGACTACCTCATCCATGGCCAGGTACTTGTATAGGACCAGCTGTAGTACCATTATTACCACCAGTGTTAGGCAACGTGGACCAGCATGTGAATTTATGCCATCCATATCCACATCACTATTATTCGAGTCACTTTCATTTTCATTCCCTTATACTACATTCCTCCTTCTATGATTATCATGGAGACTACCTCATCCATGGCCAGGTACTTGTATACATTTCTCGAAATCTCCTGCATCTGAATTACCACTTAATTTATCAGATTCAGAGTCTTCATCAGTGATTAATTCCTGCAAAATAACTTCAGCACAACGACGCAAAGCTTGTTTCTTGGTCACCACCATCTTGGAAGTCGTTTCCAGTTCGGTAATATCCATACAAAGTATAAAACTACCATGATGAATGAAATAAAATGGAGGCTGTCTAAATTATTTTCCAAAATGCCCATTTTTAGTTTATGTTGCTATGACTTGGCATATACAGTACTTTAGAATGGGTAAAAAACTGAAAACTTTCATAGATAGCAGTGAAAGTGTTAATTATCATTTATTCTTATTTTTATTCTCCATGCTTCATATAAAACTGTTTGCATCTTTGTACATTTATTTGCTGAGGTATCAATAACTCTGTCAAACCTATTGGAGTCCTTCCCCTATTTCTCTCTCTCTCTCTCTGACATTTTATATTTTTGCTAAACAACAAAACATGGCTAATGGATATGATTATAAACAATATAAAAATATTTTTTTTCTACATTAATTCATCTCTTATTGTCTTGACTTTTCCACCTAGATCATTCAATCTTTAGACGTTTTTTATTCCAGCATATCATGGTGCCAATCTGAATTGTTAATGGAATTTTAAATTTATTTATAGCTTACTTAAAAAGCTAGATATATATATCTATATATATATAAAACCAACCTTGACCTTTCTTTTTGTTCATGTACCTGCATGAAAGACTCGGAGTGTGAAACTTTTGTCAGTGATGATTGATACTAAAACTAAAAACAATCGTGTATGACAGTGCTATACTGTTTTGTATTTAGATTGATTTCTTGAGCAAGTTTTGAAAATTCTACTATGCTTAATCATTTTTGACAATGTATATAAAGCATATTAAATTTATGGATAGAGGAGAAAATTAATCATTTGCCTGTTTTCATGCTTTTATTCCACCATTTTAAACTTAAGCAGCTATATTTCCTGAACACAACAAATCAAAACTACAGGAGAAAAATATATAAAAACATTCAAACACACTACAAAAGATGACTGATTTCAATTTACAGATGTCCATTACAAACCTACTATGTGTTAATGATAATTATTGTAATTTTTTATAAAATAACTATTTATTATTAAATTGTTATAAATTATATCACTTTTAATTATGCATTTTCACATAATCATCGCACCACTGAAAAATCTTTTAAAGTACTAGTAGTCTTATCCATGTGAGCAAATCATCCAAATCCAATCTCAAAATATATTCAAATGGAGCTTTTGATACGATTTTTCAGGTACATATATAAATTGTATAACTATGTGTCGGAGTAATAAAACTTTAGTAAGAGTTCTTTATGTAGTAGAAAAAGCAGTTTAGATATGGAAAAGTTTAGAGATGAAATAAGCATTACGAAGCATAATGGCACAGAAGTGAAATTATTTCCGAGTGTTTCTCACCTTTTAAATTTGTTATTTCAAGTATGATATTTTAAATCTTTAAATACATTTTATTTTTAGGAACCAATGCATGTGCTATCAATATGGGTAATTGTAGTCACTTGTGCTTGAACCGACCAGGAAAAAGCTATGTTTGTGCCTGTCCAATGGGCTGGGAATTAAAAACTGACAATAAAACGTGTAAAGTTCCCGAAGCATTCCTCTTATACTCCAGTCAAGTTGGTATTCGACGCATATCATTAGACACCTATAATGTGGAAATTGTCCCTGTGTCGAGTGCTGAAGAAATATATGCTCTTGATTCTGATATTGGAGAAAACCGTCTTTATTGGACTGATACGAAGCATAAGGTAGGTGTCCTGGGAATCACTAATAAGTTTGTATGTAACTTATTAGTGATAGAGTTTTAACTTTTGATCTGTTGCTACTTGTGAAACCCAAAGTTCAGTGTTATAAATTTTTACTTGTGCACAGTCATTTGATGTTAAAAATTGTGCTTGATTTCACCTGTGAAGTAAAAATCATGCCTACTTTGTTGGAAGTGGAATTAGCATATTTTAGGACATCATCAGGATCTTTATACATAAATCATTGGAGTGGGCTCTAGTGGTTGTTGTGTCTGGACTTGTGAATCCAAGGGTTTGTGGTTCACATCCCATTGTCACATAAATGTAATTATCTGTATTTTGAGGCTCTGTTTGTACTATAAGAGTGACAGTCAAATATTACTGTTTTATTAGCTAAGAGGAGCCCAATAGTTGTCGGTGGGTGCTGTTGATCCCTTTAGTTTATCAATTCAGAGTTAGGGATAGGCTTGGGTATATAGCCCTTTGTGTAGCTTTGTATAAAAATTCTTAAGCAAACAGATACATTGATTGAACTATGACCCTTTCAATATCTATACAAAAATCTATTCCACTGCCAAACCAGTATAACCTAAATTACACTTAAAGCATAATTACCGTATTTTTCGGAATATAGGACGCACCCTTATTTTGAAGACAAAGTTTTTTTGGGAAAAAGCTACAGTTGC
>NW_013666137.1:144176-163071 GCF_000517525.1 Limulus polyphemus
CATTGCTTTCACTGTAATTTATTTTTGTATTATTTAGGGAGCATTATAAATAGTTGTGTTTTTAAAAGAAAAAAACTACTATTGTTATGAATAACACATTCAATTGAACTAAACTATGCACGCCTATTTAAATATATTTACACATGGCGTGTGTATATCATATATATATATATATATACTATTCATACCTTCAGTGTATAGGACGCAAGTAGATTTTGACATCAAATTTTGGGGTAAAAAAAGTGCGTCTTATACACTGAAAAATACGGTATATATTATTCATACCTTCAGCGTATAGGACGCAAGTAGATTTTGACATCAAATATTGGGGTAAAAAAGTGCGTCTTATACACCGAAAAATACGGTATATATTATTCATACCTTCAGTGTATAGGATGCAAGCAGATTTTGACATCAAATTTTAGGGTAAAAAAAGTGCGTCTTATACACTGAAAAATATGGTAAATTGACGAGAGAGATTATGCTGTACATGTAAAAACCTGAACTTCGTACAGTAGTTGTAAATACTTTAAAGAAGAATTTATTTATGAAGTAAAATGATCACAAACACATAAAGGAAATAATTGTTTTTGTGTTTTGAAAGTTTAAGATTAAGGTTTTACATTTTATGTAATCTAAAAGTTGTTGATTTGGGAACAGTTATTTGAGAGTTATCATATAGATCAACATTAACCATCACATAGATTTTTTTGCTTGAAAAAGTATTAATGAGATTTTTTTTTATAAAAACAAATGAATTTTACAAAATTAATTGAATTTTATGAAAACATTTCTCTCAAGATTTTGTTTGTTAAACATACCAGAATAATTTTTCTTTGGGTAAAGGGACTAAATTTTTTAAATTTGAAACAAATGTAATAAACATGTATCTTACTTAAGCATTTGACTTTTACATAAAATTTGTTTGATGACTTAGTAAGGAAAAAGTGTGAAATTAGACTCATAATTTTTACACATTAACCCTCCTACTACAAGCTTGGTCCCATGGAACAACCTTGTAAATATTTTGTGCTTGTTATAGTTTTCATGCTATAACTTTTAATACAGCATATGTATCTTCATGAAATTTTGGAGATTATCAGTAAACATTACAAGGCTTTCGTATACAAAATATCAGACTTTTTTAAGTAATGATTTGCTCGTGCATTTTTTCTTTTTGAATGTTGACTGTCCAGTATGCAGAGTAATTTTGATCTTAAGATTAAAAATATTTTTATGCATCAGAAAATTTTCAAATTTCACATGTGAAATCTTTATAACCTCCAGATAATTATAATTTTTTTTTTTTAGAAACACTAATTTTGTATGTTATTTTCACTATTGTACCTCTATACAAGCTCGGTCAATTTGACCGACCTTATAACCACCATAAAAAATTAGAAAATAGGTATAAATTATGTTTTTTTCATTTTAGAATGACTGCAGAGTATAACAAGAAACCACAAGTGTTTAGTCGAAATAGCTTAAATATCACAAAATTTTACATCTATATGTATTTATTATTTTATTGACCTTTCAGCCGTGTCTGACTAATATCACAGAAGCTGCAATGATACAGCACACATGCACTCATGTTAATGTATCCAATAGTATAAAACGGGCCTTTACAAAGTGACCTCTCTTGGCTTTGCTCTAGTGAACCAGTATTTTGTAAAATACAACATTTCAGTTATAATACATTATATATATATATATATACATTATTACTATTTACAAATAAGTTCTTAAATTTCAGTTATTTTTTCTTAAAACATAGAACAATAAATAAAGAAGTATAGAAAACAACGATCTCTTATACTTACTAGCTTTGTACCTGTTTGCTGCTTGCCGTAATTTGCTTGTCAAATTTAGCACGTGGAGGATGAAAACCAAATGATTTTTTTAGGTTTTATATATGGATTTTAAAATAGCAAAAAATAATCATAAATTACTATATCAATACCACAGAATTCCACTATAATTTATCAGGCTTAGTAAATAAGCTGTATTTGGGTCTTAAAAAAATATGGTATGATTTTTTGAGCCTCATAATGTCTTGCTTTGATTCTAACATGAAAAGAAAGAGTTCCCTGTGTAAACACTTTGCAGAGTTTGAGAAAACTATGTGGAGGACATTCTGAGCTTTCAGTTGGTTATACACACTTTATGGTGTGAAGTAGGTGTAAGTTAGCACATATTTCCAAAAATAGAAGAGGTGGGTGGGGCCACCTTAGATGATTCACTAAATATAATAATATCTCAGTGAACAGAAATGATAGGTGATTCTTATTTTATATTCTAGCTTGTCAGTATTGGTAATTTGAGTTTTTAATTCATATATTGACATCACAAACATCTAATTTGAACCAAAGCTGCATTCAACATATCACGTGTCACAGAAAATTTGATATTTGGGAATTTTATTTTAATATTTACTCTTAAATTAAGAAATTAATTGATGTATAATAGTAACACTTGATTTATAATCTACAATATGATATCAAAGTTATTGACATATATTCATAAAATTGTATAAGTCTACAAACATGATAACATGCTCTTTGACCCCTAATCATAGGAAGACCCATAGTGAGAGGGTTAATTAAGCTTTATACATTTCTTAGGAGGTAATGTAATACAAAAAGTCTTTACATAACCCAGGGTAAAATTGAAAGACATTATGGGTACAGTTTCTCTTAAGAGTTAATCTTGAACCCAGTATGTATCACTAGTTATCAGTAAAAACGAAATTCATAAATAAGGGGTGCCATAAATGTAGGACATGGAATATTAGGAGGTTGCACCCCCTATATTTGAATATATACTTTTAATGCTGGTGTATAGGGTTGGGCAATTAATGGAATTTAATAATCATGTAATTGTTGGCCTCATTAATCAGTTACATTCAACAAATTGATTATTCTTACTTGAGCCTCCAATGATTGAATTAATTGGAAACTCTAATTTGGATTAATTTATTATTTTCATGGTGCTAATCACTGTAATCAATGCTCATAGGTAATCCATTAATCTAGTTAATCGCACAGTTATACAGTGGTGTTATGGTGAAACCTACCATGAAATCTTTCATTTTTGGAAAATATTTGAAATTCTAATGTGTTATAGAATACCCATTGAACAATAAATACAGAGAAGTTTTCTTTGTTAGTCTTTACTCAAAATTTGAAAATACTCTTGTTTATGTTTCTAAACTCTCATTTAAAAACATCTTTTGTTTGTTTGTTTTTTACCTCAAAAGATTTTAATCAATTATAAATATATTCGTATTTATTTCAATGTTGGGGTTAGTAAGTCATGTATTATTGTTTTATAGTGTATTTATCCTTTACACATGCACAAAAAATTGAATTTTTGTGTGTAAAATTTGCACATTTTTAATTTAAAGGAAAATAAGGTTTCCAAGGACTTGCTAAGGTTCTCTTCATTCTTTCCATGAAGTGACTAAACACTTGTATATTTCTTTTTGCTAGAGGATTAGTCGTGCCTTCATAAATGGTACCAATGTAGAGTACATTGTCACTACTGGATTAGAAGTTCCAGATGGTATAGCAGTTGACTGGGTGGCCCATAATCTCTACTGGACTGATATGGGCTACGATCGTATAGAGGTTTCTCGACTTGATGGAACATCACGAAAAGTTCTGATCTGGAAAGACCTTGATAATCCACATTCAATTGCATTACATCCTGGAAAAGGGTAAGGTTTTTTTTTATGTGATTAGTTTATGGTTTATTAACTTGGAAAATGTAACT
The DNA here is from genome assembly GCF_000517525.1 of Limulus polyphemus. Taxonomy (NCBI): domain Eukaryota; kingdom Metazoa; phylum Arthropoda; class Merostomata; order Xiphosura; family Limulidae; genus Limulus; species Limulus polyphemus. The sequence continues at coordinate 147,951 of NW_013666137.1, forward strand.
GAAGTAGGTTATCATTCGTTAGTAAGACTCCAAATTTTCACACAAATCTACCAAACGTATCATTTACTCAGAGTTGAAAAATTAAAAAATGAATAAGTAAGCACTGAAATGTGGGTAGTATATTTTTTACTTAAGAATGTATATGTTATAAAGAGTGGCATAGCCAAAGATGGGTCTGGTCAGGCACTTAGGTGAATGAAGATAATTTGTCAACTTATCAAGAAACTGAAGCACAAAAACTATTTTATTGCAGTTGGAATGGTGAAAAGAGAGGAAACAAATAATGACTGAGGGAATTGCCTATTAGTACATAATTATGTTAAGACTAACTGTTTAGAACAGGTGAACTGGCTTGTTCATAAAATACTGTTGTATTGATATAATTACCTACAATGCAATGTTACAACACTATGTGTTTGTTTTTTTATTAGCCGAATGTATTGGAGTGTTTGGGGTAAAGATCCAAAAATTGAACTAGCTGCAATGGATGGAAGTAAAAGAAAGATGCTTATTGGGAAAGTAGGACGTGCCAAAGGATTAACAGTCGATTATCAAAAGGAGAAGCTCTACTGGGTTGATATTGACAAATATGTTATTGAGTATTCTGACTTGGAGGGTAAGTATCGTTAAAGTGATCAATTTTGATTATTGATACCATTTTATTTGTTATTATCAATCAAAAAGAACTCAGTTTAGTAATATCTAGGAATGCAGTTTTGTTTCCTTGTTTCACCCATGAGTTGCACCAAAAAGATAGTGATTTATATCATTGTAAATAATGCAAGTTCAGTCATATCATATAGTGACAAATTTCTGAAAGATGTTGTTTAATATTTCCTGAAATAAAATACAATTTTGCTTTCCATTAGAACATTATATACAAGACATCCAAAATATTGTAGCGAGTCAGATGGCAGTGGGGATAATAAAAAGATTGCTTTCAGTCTTGTATGCAATTTATTTCATGTGACATTACATATGTTCGACACCATGTTATTCTTAGTATCCCCTTCTTTTATTACTATTTTGGTGATGAATTACTGTTTATCTTGTATTAACCATCCCTTACGTACGTATTTTCAAAATAATTTAGACTTGTGGAGCAAGAAGGAAAAATTTTAATCCATCCAATCCTCTCCTTAACAATACTCTTTTGATTGGGTTCGTTAAATGTATGTGTAGTATTTAGTATTCCTTGGTGTGTAGTGTAATTATAGTGAACTTTTATGTTACAGGAAATGAACGAAAGCAGTTTGAAGTATCTGGTTCACCATTTTTACTTACTCAGTATGGAAACTACATATACTGGAATGATAACAACAAGAAAACTATACAGAGAGTTTCTAAAAGTGATGGTGGAAATCATTCACTTGTACATAGTTCAATGGATGATATATACAGTATGCTTGCATTCCATGCCTCAAGACATTCTGGTAATTACTGAAGATTTCAGAAGCTTGTGTTCATTTTTTTTTAAAATTTTTTTGTAACAATAAAATTACTTTATATATATATATATATATATATATATATATAGAATTAATATGCAACTAACTATTAACTTTTTAAGTTTTTTAGGTTGGAACCCATGTTCTGGTAATGGAGGATGTTCACATCTCTGTCTGGCACTTTCTCGTTCGAACAAAACATGTGCCTGTCCCACACACTTTTTGTTAGATAATGAAAGTGGAAAGTGCAATGGTAAAACTATTTTCAAAATTTTGATTAAAAAACGTTTGGAAAGTCTTAATATTATGAACTTAATCAAGAAAATATGATAATGCTCCTAAGGCTTCATCCATTATGATTTGAATTAAAATATAAAAAAAGTTGTGTGTGTGAGGATTACTTACCAGGACAATGAATAGAGGTTTTATCAAGATAGGATATTTCAAACTTAACTAAAAATGGTACAATATTTTAGAGTAACAAATGTAATGGAACATAACAGTATGACTGATAATAATTGTAAACATTTGTTAAGAATTAATTTCATACACACAAGTATTCGCAGCTAAAAATAATGGTAACATGCAGGAAAATTAGTCTCCAAATTCATATATTTTCTTCTTGAACTCTAAAATAATGCATTTGAGTTATTTTTCACTTAATTAACATTAAGGAAATGTAAGTATAAAGCATGTTTGGAATAATATTTAAATATATTTTGTAACTGTTATTTGAAAGGAATGAATTAGTACATTTTTCACTGGGAACGTTTTAAATTTTCTCATATTTCAGGGAATAACATTATCTCAGATGAAAGAAGTATTTGATAAATAAAATATTTTGGTGTACATTTCCAGCTCCTAGAAAATTTTTGCTGTATAGTCAGAAGTCTTACATCAGTCGAATAGTTATAGATAGTGAAGAATCTCCAGATACCATCCTTACAATTAATGATCAGAGGAATATAAAGGCTGTAAGTTATGATCCTGTTGAAGAGTTTGTATATTGGATCGATGGCCGATCACAGACTGTCAAACGTGGATTTGAAAATGGAACTATGGTAAAGTTTGAACCTTTTCTACAAAATATTTTGTTTAGGAATACCTCCTGATTTAGGAAATATACATTGATTGATAAAATCTTTGTAAGTGTGAAAGTCTACTCAAGTTGCATATTAACTTCTATTAATGATGTGTACGGTATGTTCTATTCTGAATGATTGTTTTCCTTTAATATGAAATTTCTTACAAGGATGTGCCTTACATTATATTTTATTTACAATGTTTCACAACTTTCCTATTTATTGGCTGTTTACAGAAGTTCAAATGGTGAAAGTTTAAGTTACTATGAACAGGATGGTAGATTTTCTATCACAGATAACAAAAAATTCATATTCAAACTGATTTCAGATTATTTTATCCATATTCTAAGTCTGTAAAAACAAATCTGGTAGTTGTGGGTATTTTACACAGAATTCTGTCTTTGTGTGATTTGTTACATGGAGAATTCCTGAAGTACATCTAAAACCAGTAACTATATTACCTTATTTATTTCATATGCATTGTAATGTATATTGTAGGTGCCATAGTAGCCAAAGAAAGAAGCAAAAAAAAAAATGTTCACCTATCTTTCAAGATTATTCTAAAAAAAGCATATTTTAGTTGAAACTCATCCTAGGTTTACAATCCCTTTTTCATCTTGACTGTTAGTGAATGGTTGTGATACTAGATGTTGTAGTCATTAAATTGCCAACTATATCTGGTTGATAATAATATAAAATAAAAAAGAATATTTTGCAATGGCAAAAACAATAAAAAATTTCATGCTTTTAGATTTCAACTATAGTAGCATACTCGAAGAATTCCCTTTGTCCAGATGATATAGTTATTGATCCGTACTCCCGATTACTGTACTTGAGTTGCACTGAGAAAAATATGAGTAGTATCAACGTAACACGTTTAGATGGTACACCAGTTGGAGTCTTGATTACAGGAGAAAACCAGAAACCTCGTGCTTTAGCCCTTCATTTTACTAGAGGGTAAGTACAGTTGAAAATTTTATGTGATTATGAAGGGTTACTATTGGTTTAAGGTGGATGATACTAGCATCTTTAATACGATATAGGAACAAATGTTTGTTCGGACTAGTTAAAATAATAACATTTTACTTGCATGTTTGAGTGAGGTAAGTCTATAATGAACAGTATGCCTGGTATACAAACATGTGGTTTTTATATAATTAACTCAGAACTGGTTTAAATATGTCTAATTATATTTGTATTAATAACAATTGGGAGGTTTTATGAGTTTCTTCTGCTTCTAGTAATGATAGCTATTGACCCTGTAAGTTTAGTATTTAAAGATTACTTGTATACGTGAAGGTAGATTCGCATACAATGACATCTCAGCTTAAACCACATTGTAATAAAAGATTTTTCTATCGATACACACGGCATAAGATACTCTAGTGTCAAACCTGAGAAAAACAAGGGTTTGTGATTATAATACAGAATGAGCTTCCTTCCAGTTTGAAAAGAATTGGCTTAAAGCTGTTGTGTAATGAAAGCAGATATAGCTACAGCAAAGAAAAGTTCTAGTTTGTGTAAATAGATAAATTTCTGTAAAAAGTCTTTGATCTTATTTATGTGTAAAAGTGTTACTGTTACATTTTTGTTAGGATAGTATATACAGAATTCAGTTCACCATTAAATTTACTCGAAAAAATTCTCAGACTTATGATTTTAATGGAAATTAATAAGAAATATTATTTAATAATGACAAAAGTTTCTTAATATGTATATAAAATTTTTGGGTTTATTTGAAATTGAAGACAAAGCAGGTTGTTACAGGTATTGAAGGTTCTTTTTTCATGAAATGATGTGTTCTGATAAAGTTAAATGGTGAGATGTATTTAGTTAATATATACATTGTATGTGTGTGTGTGAGAGAAAGAGACTTTTGTAATTCATTTTTTTGGTTCATGAAGTAAAAGGTAAAAGATGTTTTGGAGAAAGGTACATGGGATGTCTCTTTTGTGTACAAGAAAAGTAGGAAATATGAAATTGAATCTGGGATAGTTCTGAGTAATGAATTTTAACACTAACTTTAGATGTTTTCTTTTGTACCCTAAAGTGCTAAGTTGTAATTCCAGCCTGAATGTAATGTAATTTGCTTCTATTTCATGTTGTAAGTCTGGTACTCAGAGGTTGACTGATATATATCTGTATAATGTTTTGTATGATGTAGCCTATTATATTGGATAAACATTGTGAGTTCGCCTCGAATTGAGAGAGCCAAGATGGATGGGCTCGAATCCGTTACGGTCATCAAGGAGGGATTACAAAATCCTGAGGCCATAGCTGTTGATAGTGATAAAGACATATTGTTCTGGTCTGATTATGGTACAAATAGAATAGAATCATCTGATATTGATGGTGGTCATAGGTAAGTCTGTGATTCCTGCTCGTTCAGTAAGATGTGAAATTTAAAATACTCTTTAAAAGTTTAGTATTTTGTTTATGCTGAATAAGATGATTTGAAACAATATCTTATGTTCCATTAAGCAGGCAAGTATTACTTATCACATTCAGCATCACAACATTAATTTGTTTCAGTAATTAGTAACCAATTGACATTGTAAACAGAGAATTAACCTTGCTTTATAAAAACAAGTTGCATGGGCTAATGTGTTGCCTCATACACATATAGTCTGGCACCATGTTTAACACACACACACACACACACACACACACATATATATATATATATATGTGGTGTATGGTGAATTTCCAACTATTTGGCAGTATAATACTGTCATTTACTAAAATTAAACGTAACAGAAATCTATCACAGAGAAGTTTGAGCAAAAAGGCAATTAAAAATAAGGAACATGCATTGGGTTGAACTGATTGCCATAATACAGTGACTTACACCTTTATTATCATACTAGTAATAAAGAGTTAAATAAATCAAAAAGTAAAAAAAGGGGTTCTTGGTTTTTTTAGCATCATTTACTATCTACGTCACTAGTAGTGGATAATTCAATCTTTGTTTTTAGTTGTTTTGTGTAAAACCAACTCCCAACTGAATTATTTGGAAAATTAATGTGTGCTCAACGTACCTGTGTAATTAAGTTTAAAGTGCATCCAAACAAACCATACAGCTACTAATTTTACTGTATAACATAGCTGGTATTATATAGTGTTTTTTTTTTTAATCCACCCTTTTACTTTCACTTCATTACATGAATCTTGTTAACAGATGACTTGTGGTTTTATCCTGATTTATTACCACTTTTAATTGTTTACCCTATTATAGAAAAACTCTACGGCATGATAACAAGATGAAGCCATTATCACTTGCTGTTTACAAAGAATTCCTGTACTGGATTGACAGTAAACATGGAACTCTTCAACGATTCAACAAGTTAACAGGTGAAGACTTTAAACAAGTGTTGGCTCGGAAAAACCATTTGACAGATTTAATATCAGTATTTCCTTATAAACACTTTGAGAAGCGTTCATGTATTAATGGTAATGGAGGATGTACTCATCTGTGTTTATTCGGAAATAATGGAGAAAAACGTTGTGCTTGTCCCAAAGATCTTATTCTTGCCAAGGATGGCAAATCTTGTATCAACCCTCCTTGTCCTTCAAATAAATTTTCTTGCTCTAATGGAAAGAATTGTATTCCCATAGAGTGGCGGTGTGATGGATCTTCAGAGTGTGACGATGGATCAGATGAAAGTAATTGTCCAGAGTGTAATGCACATCAGTTTACCTGTAAGGATGGACACTGCATTACATGGGACCATGTATGCGATGGTATTCCACAGTGTTCAAATGGAATTGACGAGAAGTGTTGCAAAGATAGCTTTTTATGCCATGAAAGTGTATCAGGAGTGTATAACTGTATTCAGAGTTTTCACTTGTGTGATGGTGTACCTGATTGTCCAGATGGTTCAGATGAAGAAGAGAGTCAATGCAAGAACAGTCATCATCCTCAAGTTCAAGTAGATTATTACTTGATGGAGATGAACAAAACAAATTATACAATTGGCATTGTTATTGCCGTTGTAGTAGTTTTACTTATTGGTGTTCTTGCTTACATTTGTAAAAAGAAAACGCAAGGTTTTGATGAAAGTGAGGAAGGAGTAGATGTAGCAGTAACTTACAAAGTTCTGAACCAGCAACAAACATCTCTGTTAAATAGAAAAAATCTTCCTACAGGAGTTATTGTCCCAGCTCAAGGAAACTCAACATGTCCAGGACGAAGCGTTTGTCGGTCGGAGCTAGATAGCACTAATAGCCCCTTGTATGATCGAAACCATGTCACGGGAGCCTCGTCGAGTAGTTCAAGCACAACTCCGTATCCTCAAGAAACTCGAAATCCCCCACCAAGTCCGGTCACCATTCATTCTCAGTGTACATATGACTGTTGTTGTTCATCCAGTGTTTCATTATCTCGCAAGTCCCATCCTTACTATCATGAAAGAAGTTGTTTTTCTCCGTCTACATCTTTCATCACTGATGCGTGTGGTAATGAGAGTGAACCTTACCCTTACAGGCAGAGACATTACAATTCAAGAGTTGAGTTGTCTTATGACTCTGACACTTGTCATCTACCAAAGACGAAAAACCATTACATAATGACATACAGTTCTGACAGCTGTCCACCTCCCACTCCTCCAACAGAACGAAGCTATTGTAGTTTCTACATCCCACCACCACCCTCACCAGTGCCAGAGTCAGACTGCTAGAATGAGGACATTTGCAGTTATGGGTTTTGCTTTTCCAGAAAAATATTTAAATTTTGATGAGGAATGTAACTATATATATAGTTAGATTATTTAGTTTTTCAGTCATGCTTCATGTATGAAAAAGTTGATTTCTGAGAATGAAATCAGATATTTAATTTTTATCTTTGTCAATTTCATGCAGAATACTTATAATAATTTGAAATTTAATATTATGAACAGTTGTAATTCGTGATGTTTTTAAATATTTTTTTACTGAAGTTTAAAGATGACCATAATGTTATTTTTTCTAATTAGTAAGCAAAAAAATCTGAAGCATTAGGATGGCACTACTGTTACTTTTTAAATTGGTATACAAAAAATATAAAGATGACAACCATTATTTTTTAATTTGTACACAAAAATCTGGAGTGTAGAGATGACACTACTTTAATTTTTATGAAATTCAACTAGTTACATACGTATTGTGACACTGCCCGAATATTTTAAATATTTCTGCCAAAACCAAAATTCCAACAAGTTCACAAGTTTTTATATGCTACATGTTTTTATATTAACAGTTTTGTTAATGGTTTTTACCATAATTTTTGTAATAAAACTCGATTGAAATCATGGCAGCAGTTGTTTGTAAATAGTGTCTAATGCTAGAAGAGTCTGTTAAGTGTGTTCAAAGAAGGTTAGTTTACTATGCCTTTGTACATTTTTCACTATTTGTCTTTGTAAGTATATTCATAAAAATCCATTTTTCAAAAAAAAGTTTTACCAGGAAACATTGTTTTTTGAACTGAGCAGATTTGTAGAACCTTTTAATATTTTACGCAGTTTTGGGACCATGTATTTCTTTCATGAATTAATGATTACAAGCAGTTTTATGGGGCATGTTTGAGGTCGGTTTCAAAATGATATTTTAGTAGAGTTTTGGATCTTACTAAACTCTCTTAGGTTTAGTTTTAGAATCTTGAAATAAGAATCATATTTTAATGGCTCAGTTTTATCAGCAAACATTATTAAGTAAACATGTGACATAAATATTTCAATAATTTCTAGAAACAGTTGCATCATAAAAGGTTACAGTGACTTATTTTACGTTTTTCTAACTTATCTATTAAGTTTAATGCTGATTTAGTGTGTTTTAATCCACCACATTCTTGTACTTATAATTTTATACTGTAATAGTATAAATATTATTCAGAATTTCCTGTAATTTATGTATTATCACATATTTTTTCTCTAGTTTCTCCTGATTTCAAATGTAATTTTGTCCAGTTTGTTGAGTCAAATAACTTTGGTTTTAATTTTTGTTAATACAACAATTTATTGATATTTCATTGAAATAATTGGCTTTTGCTGGGTTTAAGGTTATTACAAAAAGTCTTTGTAATACAAAATCATGTAAGGTGTAAGATGAATTTGTAACTTAGTGTAAGTTAAGGTTCTATCTCATGTAATTGTGTTTTAATGTATTAATATGTAGATTGTGTTAATAGTTTTTCAAGTATTACTTCTTGCCAGAAATGTTTTGGAGTGTTAATGCAAATACTTCATGTTGTAACGTACATTTGTTTACATATTCTACTCAAAATGCAAGGCCAGTTCAGAGAAGTTATAGAACTAATTATCAGTGTGATTTTTTACCAGACATATGTTTTGCTTATTTGGAAATGCCAAATTATTAAATTTCGTTTATGGTGTTACATGTTTTGGTTTTTATTAATTCATTGACTAATTAGTAGAGCAAGCATTTTGAAATTCAAGTTCAATGTCATTGTGGGGATTTAAAACTGATGTACCTTCTATATCTATTATAATATTCATAATAGTTTTTGTAATTGTCTTTATGCGTATTAAACTGTTAATCTTCTCTGAAATATATAGCTACAGTATACCCAAAATTTTCTATTTTCTGAAGTACCATGCCAAATGCTGTAGTTTTTTTTGTTGTGTGTGTGTGTGTGTGTAAAGAACATGCCAATTTGATCAGTTTTGAAGTGTATGAAATATTATTCAGTAATTTAGCATTATTTGTGTAGTGTTTAGTTCCTTATATTTGAAAAAATATCAAAGATAATTTCTTGTATCTTAGCATTTCAGTGTCCCAGTTGTTAATTTCAAAAAAAAAAAAAGTTTTCACTCTCCAGCAAGTTATTTGGTAATAAACTTGCTAAGTGTGTGCGTACATAGGTACACAAGTACAAATCATAAGATTGTATGAAAGAAATGTACATTTATATATATATATATATATATACTGAGTTTCTGTGCCAAATCTTTTGGGTAGCATTTGTATTGAATACGTAAATTTCCAACATTACTTAGGTTACAAATATTTTACTGTCTTGATTTTTCTCAAACTCATTGCTGTTGTGTATATAATTCTGTAATTGTATTTGTAAGTATGTTTAATAAATCAACTATTCGATAAATTATGTAGTCACGAATTTAGTTTATTGTGGCCCCAAGCCTTACTAAATACATACATTTGTGTTGTTGATTTTGTTTTGTTTTTTACTAGAATAATATACTTGATATTATAAGTTTGATGTTTTAACTTTTAGAAAACCATAATTGAAATTGTAAGTATAACACAAGGATTACATTCTTTGGTACATTAGTAAGTAGTAGTATTTGAGAGTGAAATTTAAGCTTAAGGTATTTACACATTCATTCACTGTAGAGTAAGGCCACTTAAAATCTTACTATAATGGAGCAATGGCATGGTCATCTATCTATGTTACTGAAATAATAAATATTATAAAGTCCAAAACAGCAATACAGATAGTCTTTAAACTTGGTTCATTGTAGAGTAAGACCACTTAAAATTAAAGTTACAGCTGCGTCTTTTTCTGTCATTGCTGCATCGTTTTTGTTTTCAATTAAAAGAAACGAAAAAGCTGCCCAGAAATGGAAGATGATAAATGTAGAAGTAGAAACTTAAGGCATGCATGTGCACATGTTTAAAGCTGTGTGGTAGTATCTGTCAGTAGCAAAAGGTGCAACTGGGAAATAGTATGTGGAGTAAATCCATATTATCGTGGTTTTGACTGAGGTGTAGTAAATAAAGATACTGGACACATTGTTTTAGACACAGTGAAAATAATCCTTATTTTTCTTACAAAATAATAAAAAAAAAATGAGCACTTCACTGGGTTTCGGTAAAGGAGGAGACTGTTGAAAATCTGTATTGAGGTCTGGATCGAGACAGACTAACTGACTATTCCAGGCCGATAGAGCATAGGGTTATATAGAAGCATGTACTACCCATGACATGGTCATTCCAATAGAAGGGGGGGTTTAATACCTTCCCTATATCATTAGAGTTGGGTGGTTAGCTTGATTAATGAATGAAATTGATTACCTCTATTAGTAATTGATGAATCTAAATGCCCCCAGTGACTCAGCATTAAGTCTAAAGGCTTATATTGCTAAAAACTGGGTTTCGATACTCATGGTGGGTACAGCATATATAGACCATTGTGTAGCTTTGTACTTAATAAGAAACAATTAATAGAAATTATAATTAAGTCAATAAATATCATGAAGATAATCAACTAATTAAAATTAGTTTCTGATTATTCCAACCATCCAAGTAATTGAAATATTATCATTATGATTTGTTCCTATTATATTTGATTAATTCAAGGTTGTTCAGTGTAATTGATTAGTATTATAGCTCACAAAAATAATTAACTAATTGATTATTCCAATTATCCAAGTGTCGCACGAGAATAATCAGTTGGTTGGATGTAATCTATTATTGAACCTTATTAGTAAACGATTATTAAATTCCATTAATTGCCCAGATGTCACATAACTCAACAGCGCCCCCCTCCCCCCCAGTAGCACAGCGGTATGTCTGCGGACTTAAAACGCTGGAATCCGGGTTTCGATACACGTGGTGGGCAGCGCACAGATAGCCCATTGTATGGCTTTGTGCTTAATTACAAACAAACAAACTCAACAGTGAAAAATTTTCTGACTATTTTTGCACAAGTCAAATTTACAGTGGGAGGCATCAGAATCTTGGATGCTGTAGTACACTCACTTTTACATATTTGACTTACAAAGCAGCTTTAAGTTGTATTATTATATTATCTGCACGTCTAGCCAAGCATCCCCACTTTGCAACTTTTCCTTCACCACTTTCAAAAAGCACATTTGATAATAATGAGGAAATGACTCAGAATAATGGGAGCTAGTGGACCCAGAAGAGTTCAACCATATTTCGTGACCAACATTCTACTGTTAAAATTACATACACATATGTGTACAGAATTTAAGTTATCTCTTTTAAAAGAGTTTTCTTTACTAAGTAAAGGATATAGAAAACGCTTAGTATGTTTGCATAGTACAACAACATAAAGTTTTTGCTTACCATTTTTGCATATTTAACTGTGGTTTTTAGTACCAATAAAAAATAGAACTTCCACCCTCATTATTAAAGAAAGCTTAATCGTATTTTATGTTGTCCTTCATTAAATATGTGTTAATGCCTATTTATAAGGGCAGTCATAAAAAGTAATTAAGGTAAAATATCACGTGGGTACATATTCTAATTATAATATGAGTTTTAGTTGATGAATGTTTTGAATAGATAGCCTTGCCTATTTACAATCATTAGCTGACACTTTGTGATTCACTGTCGATAAAGGTAAATATTAGTGAATGATTTAAATATTCTTTACTTTCACTAGAAGGTTGTCTATTCATCTCTAGTCCCATGCTATTTATGAATTTTCAATTTGGAAATTATATATTTGAATTGTTAACCTTTAAGCTACTGACTTGGTGTTAGCATATTGCATCATATGTGGTATTTTTAAGTAAACTAGTTCCCTGAAAACGTGAATTAGATAGTGCTGCTATATAATGGATGATTCAGCAAGATAAGATGAGATAAACTAGTTCCCTGAAAACGTGAATTAGATAGTGCTGCTATATAATGGATGATTCAGCAAGATAAGATGAGATATAATAACGAATTCTGCTAAAACTGAGTCTGGACAGAATGTGTGATACACAATGAAAACAATACTTATTCAAACAAACAACACATTTACTTGTGTTGGACACTGGACAGTCACTTTTACAGAAGTTGTGAATTAATCGGGTTGGATCTACTCCTTCAAGACCTCCAAACTGACCAACTCACTGAAGACGATGTTCCAGGCCGACCAAACTTCACGTCACTTGGTTGAATTAGCAATGTCAGATTTCCCGAGAAACTAGCACCTCCCATGTGACTGGTCATTTCCATTCAAATATAAGGGAAGTTGTAACCTCGAAACATTACCTGAACTGCCATTGGGTGACATTGCTGTCAACTTTCATGCACAAAATACAAGTTTACAGATATATTCCTGATTGCATATCATTTATCTCCAAGGGAACCACAAAGAAAAAAGATAGCTAGAACAAAATCAACATAACTTTCTTGACCACATATTATGTGAAAACTGCATATAAGTAAAGTTAAATAAAATTTCAAAATGAATTAAGAAGGTATAAAATACACAGTTTTCCTTCCTCTGTTGCAGGCTTGTCCTCAAGCCAACTTTAATCGTAACCTTCAAACCAATCAACTTTACAAACGAGAATTACTACACGTTACATAATAGCCTTAAACAATAATAAGCATAATAAAATCTATACTATCACAAAATAACGTATACATTCATACTAGTGCAATAATACCCTTTATAAAAACGGAATACACAATAAAATCAAAATGTAAAATAAACTTGACAAACAAACAAAAAATATGAAAGAAGGCCACAAAAAATCACCAAACTAAAATCAGCCCAACAAAAATTATCACTTCAGATACAGAAATACAACGACAATCAATAGAACTATAAACAAAAAATCCTGCAAGAAATACACTCGAAGTAATACTTATTCAGACAAAACCCAAAGATTAACAGTCGTATTACAATATGCACTGGCTCATTATATTTACTGTGGTATCTATCAGTTCGACAGTATTCTAGTGGCATACCTCTTCCTCTTTACCACAGCATTGCTTCTCCCACTTGTAGAGAGCAGAAGCCTCAGTTTATTTGGCAGCCATCTTCTGGAAATGCCACTTGTACATGGGAACATGGTCTGGTTCATAATTACCGAAGATGGCTTACTTGGAATCACCACTTGAAGATGTGCTTTGCTTCTGATGCATTAACCATCATTGAGGTAGAGGCTCCTCGCCTCATTTTTGCTAGCTGGATGTCAGTTGATGTTGATGGTAAACCGTGCTTATACAGCTGGTGGTGTGGAACAAGCCAGTTTGCAAATCTGGACTGCCATTGTAGTAGTCGTTTTGGGTCTGGTAGTTGGAGCTCTGGAGGAAGCAGGTATTGCTCAAGGAATCATCCTGCTCTGATTCTCCTGGAACTTTTAAACCCTCGAGAGGATCTAAGCTGTCAAAGATGGGAGTCAGAAACAGTGCATGTAAGCTCAGCTTCTCCTAAATCAACGAAGTTTGGTCATCAGTGTTGCCTACTCCATTCATCACTGGTATGTCCATTATAGGCATGAACTCCTATAGAAGATGTATCTCTAATGCCTGTGAATTTCCTTGTCCTTATGATTCAATGAGTATATGTATGACCAATACCTTTACCCATTCTGTCATCCCTGCTTGACAACAGTCAAAACAGCTTACCCTTCAACCTAGTCATATTCCTGTTGCTACCATATCGTTATTACTTGGATAATACGCGGATCCAGTTGAAAAAAAAACAGATTGAGACTGCAAACACTGGTTCCAACACACGAGCTGATTAGTGTTTGCATGTGCCAACCTCTAATTCTGACAGATAGAATCCACTAACATTCACATGTCTCTCTTTAGGGACCTTCCAATTAAACGTTTAGTATTACTTAGGTGTATCTTACAAGTTTTCATCATGCGAGCGTTACTTTCCACCTCTGGCAATACATCTCCAGTATGCATTTTCATGATCTTACACTAAAACAATGGTAAGAAAATGTTCCATCATAACCAAATGAAACCCTGGGTACATCAAGTTTACATCTAAGATCCTGTATGTGGATATCCTTTTATACTGATAATTTTACCCAGTCGTGAATAGTTCAATTTAATTCAATGTAATATATTGCATTACTCTTAACAAAAAAAACTGCCTCCCTCTAGTCTTACACTGCTAAATTAGGGACGGCTAGCGCAGATAGTCCTCGTGTAGCTTTGCGTGAAATTCAAAAACAAACTTAAAAAATATTAGGTAAAACTTTTTTATCAGACATAGTGTTAATTTCTTTGTTACTCTTAACCTGTCATAAAAAGTCACTGCTTGCCAAATATTTCAATGTCAAAATTGAAACATTCTCTTATTAGTGTTAGTGTACTGCATTTCCAACCTTACAGGTCAGTAATTACAGTAAACCTCATATTTCAAGGTCTTTGCATCCATATCAACTCCCTGTTTCCATTCAGATTTTGCATAATCATTTGCTCTTTGTGTAATTTATCTGTTCATACTATTTAACACTTATTAACAACTTTGTGTAATCTCCATATAATACTATTTCACACTATTACATACTTTAGGAGTTTATAACAGACTGCTTCCACCTTCCACAAACAGTACATTGGTAGCCTTCTGGTTACTTTCCGAAGCTGTAGTACCATAATGTGCTGCCATCTAGGTAACATAAAACTCAAATCGTTTTCATTTTATATATCACAAAATAAATCATCACTGATGGAATTCAGCCAAACTAAGACATTTTGTCCAGAGCTCATTAGCCAGGAATGCTGTTACTACTGTATATCAACATACATTCGGATGAATAAGTCCCTTACTGCATATAGAAATGTCATACATTGTTCAGATAATGCTTAGAGACAGCTTGAATAGGTAATGAAGAAAAACTGATGATGACAAAACCTTGTGGAACGTTA
>NW_013666137.1:163375-175980 GCF_000517525.1 Limulus polyphemus
ATCGAATCTAATTTGTTCAGATTTATAAGGAAGAATCAAGCGAGAACTAGTTGGTATCTTCTATATAGTTTTCAGCTCTCGGCTAGATAGATGATTCTCCCGAATTTTATGACATTTTGTTTGAGGCAATTTACCTAGTAGCTAGCAAGACAAGGGTTGCAATGCCTGTTTAGCATTGATTTTTCAAACAAACCACATGATCATCCTAGCTTATGAAGTAATCATGTGGCAATCACACAATGTAGTGCTCACATTAGTATTGTGAATTACCACCTCATGATTCAAAAAACAAGGGTCACAATGCCCTTTCAACTGAGTTTGAAAACTTCTAGCTATCATCCTCATCATTAAACTGGTGATATGCATAGCACTGTATCAACTAATACTAACTATGATAATCGATCGGCTATCATTCAGTAGCCATGGGATATTTCCTAAAGTGAAACTTAAGGAAATATTGTGGCGAGGTATTGAATAAAGGATGAAAATTGGCCCACTTCTACTTGATGACGACTCGTATGTAATGACGACCTTGTGGAGTCTGGGGATGGACCAGTGATATCCAGAGCTATCCTCTGTAGAGGATATATAACAAACAATTTTCTGTTGGTGTTTACCCTGTCTTAGCCAATTCTTTCTCTGAGCAGCACACACCTTACAATGTTCACACCTGTGCAGAAAATATCCACTTCAATGAAGTCATAAGAAGTGCTGTCGAATATTAGCACAAGGTTGGGTAACGCCCTGGTACCCTACATTCTTAGGGTTATACAAAGTGTGAATAATTGTTTGTCTAAGAGCTCTGGGACCATTAGCTGTAGCATAATTAGAGAACCATGTATCAAAAGATGATAACAACAGTGCAAAACCACCCATCCTGTAACGAAAAAAAGTTTTAGCAATCAGAACGCTTGTTCACATTCCTCGTGTCATCCAAAGTGTATCTCAATATTAGCAAGAGTAGAAATGAATGGTGCTACTATCTTGGAGAAGTTGGCCACAAACCATTGATAATATAACACAAGATCAAGGAAACTGTAGACTTCTCAGTTGGTCATAAGTTGAGGTCATTATATTACCACTGTTGACGTAACAGGGTCTGTTGTTTTTTCTACTTACAAATTCCACTTCTGTGTGCATGAATACGTATTTACTATGTTTCAGTTTCAAGTATGCTTTCTTTATCTGCTAGAATACTATTTTCAGGCTCTTTGCCACAGACTCGAACATGTGACCAAATATTAAAACCTCATCAACATTGATCTAGCACTTCTACCATTTCAGCTCCCTCAGTGTAAGCTCCATTAGCTTATTTAAATTCGTGGGTGCATTATAAAGCCAAATGGCATGATGGAAAACACATACAAGCCATTTTTCCTAAAGCAATCTTATATCTGCTTTCATCATCCCATCGACTTTCCAGTATATAGATGCTAGATTTAAATTGTTGAACTAATGGCAACCTTCCAATGTATCCAGACATATATATATATATATATATTTGTGTAAAGTGAAAAGAACCAATACAAGTTACCATATTAACCTGTATAAAATGAAAGTGTAATCTTGATGTACCTTTCCTCTTTCTTGTAATCACTACTGGAGAAGACCAAGCACTCTATAAAGGTAAGTGGATCCCATCCTTGAACATCTACTGTTTATCAGTACTGGCTACATTCCTAATGATCCAGGAAGCCAGTATGGCAATTGCTTGATCAGGCTTGCATCACATGCATCTGTATGATGGCATGTTACTGTTGTTCAGCCCACCACAAATATATCAGCATATTTAACCAACAAGTAAATGAATTACTTTTGCTGCATTGTGTCCAGACTATTCACACAATTCTCATTTATTGATTTCAGATGTTGATGGCTGTGTAATCACTTTTCGACAGAGTGCAAAGGATGCAATCCTACTGTTAACGTTAGCCTTGGTTACTTCCACTTCTCTTACCTCACTAATGATCATTCCAGCATAAAGCTAGATAGCCAATTGCTAATAATTACAAAAAACATCATGACTTCAACCCTCCTTAAACAGATAACTAATGCTGCTTGTTTTCTGAACAGGAAACAGTATATTTCATATGTAGGTTCTATAATCACGTTACATAGTACTAACATATCAAATTCATCTTTAACAATCTATGGCACCACTTGTGTATATACAGAGCTACTGCTATTCTCTCTGCTACATACACTAGCGCAGTCCATTGTTTCTGGGTTTGATCTGGCCTATACTAGATAGTTTTTCTGTGAAACATAATTTCACCAACTGCACAGTGGAACTGACTGGTAATTTCTGGAGTGCATCCATTCCAAGGATACCAATACAAGAATTGAGGTTAAAGACAACTACCTTTGTTCTGTGAGTTTTATCTCCTAGACACAGCTGTAGCTCTGCCTCTCCACTCATGTCCAGTCTATCACCAATTGCCAGAATAAAAATCAATTTCCACTGGTCAGAGAGGTGTTCTTTCTTGGAGGGCCTGATATAAACTCATGAAGTCCACTGTACCTTGGCTCACTTTGTTCATATCGAATAGCTTTCCCGTGAAGCATCAATTTACTATTCGTGTCAAGTCTATTATTAATTGTCAACATGAAATGAGTACCCACTAGTCCGAGTGGTAGTCTCCATTGAAGGGCCTGATATACCATGAGATATGCTAGTGTTCTGGTTACTCCTGTATCAAATAGGAACTTTATATTTTTCCCTTGTACCTTTACAGCAACGTACCATGCTCTACCTAGTCATAAGAGAGTGTGGTTGATGACCAAACCTTTCAGTGAAAGATTTATGCCCTGCTCCTTTAAGTTGGTGACAAGGCCAAATTTGAGCTCTATTAGTTTTAGAGTTCTAACAACTGTTGATTCTCTTGGATTTCCCGAACTATTTGTCATAACCAATGACTTTACCCACCCTGTTGCTTAGGGTAGTATTGGTGCTATTGATTCTCCTGTACCTGCTGAGCTATTGGTGGAAACCAATAGCCTTGCCTACCTGCTGCTCAGCAAAGTATGGGC
The DNA here is from genome assembly GCF_000517525.1 of Limulus polyphemus. Lineage (NCBI taxonomy): Eukaryota > Metazoa > Arthropoda > Merostomata > Xiphosura > Limulidae > Limulus > Limulus polyphemus. The sequence goes on from NW_013666137.1 coordinate 166,406, forward strand.
AGTTCACTCGAAAGTGACCCATCATAGTAGCCGACTACAGGCACTTGTTCAAGTGCTTAACTTCATTTTAATTGTGTTGATTGTTTCAATAAAAATTATGATTGTTTGTAAATTCCTTTTGTCTAGTCTCATTGTTTTATATATAAAGACTTAATCAAGGCGGAGAGATCCTAGTGGTTAGGGTGCTAAACTAACAACCTGCAAGTTTTGGGATCAAACCAGTTACTAACCATGCTCACTCTTTCAATTGTGAAAGTGTTATAATGTGAGGGTCAATCCCACTATTTGGTAAAGAACAGCCGAAGAGTTGGTGGTAGGGCTGTTGACTAGCTATCTTTCTTCTAGTCAATCATTTATAAATTAAGGACATCTAGAACAGATAACTTTCGAATAGCTTTGCATGAAATTCAACAAACAAAGGCAGGAAAATGTATACATTTCTCTGTGACACAGTATTTGACAAATCCTCCTGTATCTGTAGTCTCTGCAAATTATGGTGAGGGAAGTTAGGCCAAACTGAGAGTACCACAGAGTAAGTAGGAAGGAGACATATTGGTGCCATAACCACTTATTCAAAACTTATTGCAGCAGTCTGTTTTCTCTTTAGGCCTTTGTTCCATTGGGTTGAATCTTTGCTAGTAAATAGTATTTTCCACAGATTAAGGAATTTATGATTAGGAGGAAGAGACAACCCTTATAGGTGGGTGGTTCTCAGGGGCATCAAAGTTGGCCTGATGGAAAGCTCTGTTCTCCACTAGAATGAAATGTTGGCACAACTCAGCTATGACTTTATTCCAGTTGTAGAGCTGCTCCTCAATCAAGTGCTGGACCAGCCAAAGTCAAAATTGCATTGTTCTTGTTCCTGACTCCAGACATTCCAAACAATGACATGCTTTAAGTCTTCAGAATTTTTTTTGATATCTTCTTTAGCCACACCTTTAAAAATTGAAAAGAAATCTAGTTAACCTCACCCACGGGGACCCGTGGTTGCAGTATAAGCCTTTCTTCCATGGACTATTGTCCACCAAGCTAAGACATTCGAGTCATCGAGGGTACAATGTACTGGTAATATTCAGTGGTCCTTAGACTTGGCTGAGTGTTAGGTCCCTTTCTCTGAACAGCACAATGATGAGTTACAATGAGTAAGTCATCCACGAGCTTTGCAGAGTTCCAGGTCTCTTTATGACCCATAGTTTCTTTGACAGCACACCTCCCATCACAGAAAGAGTCACAACTGCCTTATCAATCACAATTTCACCAGTCAATGCTTGCCTACTGTCTCAACTGTAGGTGAAACAGCCCAGATTGGTGGACATGGTCTACCAGTAATACCTAGAATCTCACTTGGCTGATCTCAGGTGGCATCTAGCAGAGCCGGGATTACGTTATGCTGGTCGGCAACTGATTGAGAGACCCACATATACAACCTCCTTCTGTCTCAGACTCATCAGATCACAAGTCATCGGGAAGACCCTCAGTCCACTGTACCTTCTGTACACTAAGATCAGTCTTTAGGAGGAAGAACTTTACCAACAGTTCTGAGTACAACAAGTTCCAGAATTACTCCTTCCCAAGTATACAGCTGCAATGAAAATGAAGTAATGGATCTGAGCATCATCAGCAAAAGGTTGATGTCCAGAAGAGAATTATTTAAGACCCAACTGCTCTCTTAAACAACCATCTGCCCTTAGTGATGAAATCTTCCTCTGGTTATAAGTGTTTTAAATCATAGAAAATGCCATTTCTTTAAGGATGTAGCTTTTTTAAGAGCACCAGTCAAAAGAAAAGCAGAAAAATCTACAGTAACAAATCATGATAATGCCTCTAAAATGTACCCTTTCTACCTACTCTGAGATATTATTAGGTTCACTGATTCCGTTTGGGTAACTCGGAGGATCCATAAGATAACAGGAGATTGGGACTCAAAATGTTTTGCTGAAGTTAAGTTGAATTATCTTGGTTTTAACTGATTTTGAGTGAAAAATGTTACTGAGAGCAATGTAAAACAGAATGAAGCAGTCTATATAATTCAATTGGAGATTGAAAACTATACGAAACCTACAACTCTCTGTGAATATTTTTTAAATGCCTGTTCCAGACTGACAAAGAGTATTTTTATATATGGGCATGTGCACTACTGATGTCACTATTGATGTTCGAGTTGAAAATAATGGACAATATAACCTCAAGGTATCATCGAACTTGCCTGCTTTTACATAGTTTGCTTTGCTACACTCTACAGTAGCCTTTCTGATGAGAAAGCATGATTGATACCTTGGTGAATGATCCAGAACAAAATAATTTGGGCAAAAAAAAAACCTGGCCAATTACTTGAGCAATTTTCTACTTTAAACATGAAAAGTTTGAAAAAATTTAAGTGTACTTTAAATATTTCAGTTTACTAGATAAAGTAAAAAAATACCTGGTACATCTGCATACTGCAATAATAATTCTTTATTGGGAAAATATGAAGCTGTAAAAGAAATAGTTGTAGAACAATATAAATAGTCTTAGAATTTGAATAATACATTATTCAGGATTCCAAAAACCTGGGAATCAGAAAAATAATGGAAATTGAAATTCGTCAAGGAAAAGTATTCAGAAATGGAATATGTAATTCAAGCTGGAAATCTTTTATAATCATATGAAAGAAAAAAACATTATAAGATACTCTCCGTCTAGTAAATTGTCACTTTAAAGTTAAGTTCACTCTGAAAATCTAAATACTTTGTAATGTATACTACTGGAGCATTTAGCTATACTGAACAGGAACTGAAAGCATTGGCTATACCAAACTGTATGATGAAATCTACCTCTATATAATGAGACAATTTCATTTTGTTTTAAGGGAAAAATTTAGAAATATTGTTTAGGGAAAATCTCGCAATATTTTCGGGGAGACGATTATAAAATTGGTTAACAACATTTTGATGTTTATCTAAATTGGCCATGAGATCTCGTTATCATCAAATTATTGATATAAGTCTAACCAAGTGACTGTCATCAATCAGCAACAAACAGGTTTGACACCATTCTTTTACAGGTATGGGGGTTTCCATCAAGGTGTGTAGATCACCAGTGTGTTGGACAAGATGGTTGGGGTAGCTATAGCCCCAAGCCCCCCTTTAGTGTTGCTCCTGCAAATATCATTTTGTAATGTGCAAGTGCACTTCAATTAAAATAAAAATATGTGCTACCACAAGGAAGTAGTAACTCTGTATACAGTTTTTATGTACCAAAAATCTCAGATATCATGATCATTATTTTTTACAAAATTTTTATCATTAAAAGTTGAAGTAAAAAACTATTTCAAAAAAGAACATAAGTCCAGATACCAAATTAAATGTTTATGATTTCTCTGATAATTTATAAACCATCCCTCGTCTATGACGATAAAGACTTGCCAGAAGATCCTATGCTATATCATAAAATTACCAATGAGGTCTTTATTTAGCCAATATTCTTCTCAAACACATTTTAAAGCTATTTATGCACCACGACTTTATTACAAAATTCCAAGTAAGATATGAGTCACAAATAAATAAATAAAAATATGTCTAACATCCTTTTAAGTGCTTTTGTTTCAAACTGTTCTTACTTTTGCTTTTGTTTCAAACTGTTCTTACTTTATGTAAAGGTTCATAATGTAAAAATTTTTTGTGTAATTATTGTGCCAGTATCCACTAAAAACTCAACCTCATGCCCATATGTCATTATTAGCACATACCACATGACATTCAGTCCACGGTTATCCAGATCAGCCATTATTACGTTGTATGTGAGCTGACTGCTGCATTCGTCCAAGTGTATTCAGTAATCCTTCTGACAACAGAATATAAGCATTTCTGTAACTAGTTGTCAGACACATTACAGTTTAAGCAGACACTCCTTACATCACATCAATGGCACTACTGGGAGCATAACTCTTACTGCATTAGTGGTGCAGCCATGGCAACTGGGTTTAGAGAAATTCTGCTGATCCATTGTAGCATTTGTTCATAGGAGCTTGTGGGAGTAGTAGTCAACACATTTTCTGAACAACAGGGGTAGTGAAAACCCTTGTATATCGTCTAAGAGCTGAGTTTGCACCTGCTTCTGTGCTGATTTCTTCCTCTGTTTAAGCACACTGTTTGGAGTGACCACTAACTGCTTCCACAACACGTCTCTGTGGTTCATGTGCTGCCAAATGGTTTCACACAACAACCATTTTATGAGCACTGTGATGACTATCCCATTATTATCTTGGGAGACATGTTTGGAAATGCCTTTCTATGTAATCTCCTTAAATCACCTGTATGAGTAGTCAAGTTCTCTTGGTGTCTTTCACTTTCAGTTTTGAACTCTGTTCTATTGATAGCTATGTTCTCCACAGAATCAAATCTTTGTTACAACTTTTTGACAACTCTGTACTAGCTGTTGAGTTGCTCCTATTCTCAGTGTTCTAATGCTTCGAGCACACAGTCATATAATCTTGCATCACCTGTCCCTGATTCCATCCATTCAACTTAATTGAAACGTTCAAAGTCCTCCTATGCTTTTCCTTGAGCACTGGTGGGTTTACATGTTTTACCTCATCATCAAGTGATGGCCACAGGTCCCTGCTGTAAGCTTCTCTACTAAAATCTGACCAAGATATTCTAAGAAGTTCTTCATATTTTTTTTTTTATAATTCTAGATATGTGTACATCCTTACAAATGTAAAGTACTCAGGGAAGTTCATGTCAACATCTCAGTACAGAGAACATATCAATAACGAGGACATAGCTATTACCATTGCTAGAAAAAGCTTTGGTCTAAGATTTCCTAGACATTGCCAAATATCCAGACGAAGTCCTCACTTCAGCCATGGCTTCCTCCTTTCCCCTATAATTTATACTTGGTCTTAATAAGTACCAATCCACATGGATCATGATTATCGAATCTTACGTACCAGACTATCAAACAGAAAACGAAGCTTGTTCAAAATAAACTCTGCAATAACAAATCCTTTGTTTATGGCAATAAAATATTGCTTTTTAACTATTCTGTGATATTCAGATTGACTGATGTATAACATAAAGTAAAAGTTTGCACGAGAACACAGATTAAGGACTGTTAAATGCGAGTAAATTGAACATGAATATTAAAGGGAAACAAGAACAGAAGCAAATAGATAAAGCAACATCTTTATTTCACAGTAATTATGTGAGATTTAACTTACTGATTGGCTTCTGTATTCTGTATAATGACTTCTTTCTAGATACTGGGATAGAGAGAAATCTTCTAAAATGTCTGTAAAGGACAAGAACAGAAATAATTATATCACACTGTGCTTTCAAATCAGACAAAGTGCCTAAATTTGGTTTACCACAATCTCAAGCTGTATACATCATTGGCTATACCAAATAACATATACATGAGAAAAAATTCTAACTCATACCAATTTATACAAACATCTGTGTCACCTCTTAATGTGGGGTTGCCTCCTCCCATAGAAAGTGAACACAGACACATGGTCAAAGCTTATAGTGGTTGGTGTGTATAGCCTTTAATTAAATTAACATTTCATTAACGAGAATGTATAGTTACATCCCGAACAACAGTTCGAATAATTCACAAATATATATATATATATATTCTAAACTAGCTATGAAGGAGTTATTAGTAGCTGTTTCAGCGATTACAATGGCACGGTCGTGGACAGTGATTATAGGCTTGGAAATCAGCTTTAGTACTAAATGTACTACTACTGTGTCCAAGTGTAGTTGCCACACATTGATTTGTGTGCATGTTATTATATACTGTAGTGGGCAGCACAGATAATGGACAAGGCTGTATGAAACGCAGTGGAAAGTGTTTTGTTCCACTGGTTTCCATCTATGACTATTTTCTAATATTGCCTATAGAGTTGTGTTTTTTGAATCATAGATGTTTATAGAAGGACTACGGGAGTTGGTAGTCACCCATGATAGTTAACGTCAGAGCCAATAATAGGTTAGCCGGCTCATTTGGCAGAAATTAAGGCTGTGCCTCTGCTCAACCATCTATGCTGCCTTTCTTTAACGCAGGGCCTGGTCAATGTTGTTAACTGTTGGTTATACGATAGTTATTCTTTATTGGAGCAGTACTAAACGACTCTTACATATACCATGGTCTTATAACTTACCTATACTTTTTATGTGTCATGTGATAGACGGTCGCTCAGTGTCAAAAGTACTACGGCCTAGTGGGCTTACACACATACTAAACTTTCGAAAACACAGAAAAAAAATTGTGCTAAAGAAGGTGAAGGTCACAATCTTTATAATGGCCTGCCTTACCTGTATCATGTTATGATAAGTCCATATAAATCTTTTGCCTCAACATTTTTCATAGAATTATATGTAAAAACGAATACAATTTTTTAAACGACTGTGTTTTGTAGCATTTTACGTAAGATGTTTTATAACACATTGTTACGACAGCGGTAGTCACGTGACTCTGGTAACACGTCATGGGTTTCTAGAAGGATTATCACTTTTCCTGGCAACTCTAGTCTTTTCTCTATTTTAGTATATAAGTCCGGCAAATAAAGCGGAGATAATAAAGCGAACATAAAGCGGCATACAGGGAGTTATAGAGACAGATAATCGAATCAAGTGAGCGGTAGTGACCGTAAGTAAAGTGCGTGAATCGTTGTGATTTATAGTGTGTGTTTAAGTTAAAGTGACTGTGGAAATTATGTGTATTGCAAAGTTGTACTGAGAAAGAATAAACTAGTTTTATTTAATAAAGGACTTGTATCGCTGAAGTTCCTCGGGAAGAATTTATACCGGAAATTAACAAACGGCCAGAGACATAACAATATTGTAACCATTGATTAAGATTTTGTTTTAATGTGCAAACAATTTTTAAATTCCCAACCCCATCGCGATATTTTTAATATAAGCTATGATTTAATGATGTAATTTTGGTGTTTGATAACTGATATTTTTCTTTTTCTTAAGTTGGATGTGGCCTAGTTGTCAGTGTACCTGAATTACGAATACGAGGATTCATGGTTCGCGACCCACTGCCACAAAAACATGGTACGTTCTTAAGGCTGTGGACGCGCTTTAAGCTACTATTCCATCAGATAAGAACATGCTAACAGTTGGCGGTGGGTGCTCTTTACTAGCTGCCTTCCCTCTAGTCTATTAGTTTAAAATTAGGGATGGATGTGCACAGATAACCTCTGTACAAATATGCGTAATTTTTACTGTAAGAATGGAAATATATCCCCTGCACTTTTTAAAGTATAGAATACCTTCATGCATACGTCAACTACAAAACTGTCCATTCAGCTTTTGAAAACAGAATTACGTTATTGCTTGTGCATATTTACTCAGAAATCTGAAACAAACACAAAACGTTCTTAAAAATGAAAATTAACTTGCACATTAACCCAGATATGAAGTTAGAGAGTAAATGAACAACAAAAGAGATATACGATAAAATATTTAAGATATACGAATGCTGCATGGTTGAAGATGAATTAAAAATGTTAAAACATTTGAGTTGAATAAGTACAAAAATTCACTTTCAGGAAGTAACTCTGAAACTTCTCAAAGTCACGGGGATGAAAGTGATAACTGATCTTTTTCAGTGTTGAGTGAAAGTGTCTTTGTGTACTCCTTGGTGCGAGTCACCATTTTATTAAGCCTGATCTGAATCTGTGGTGATTAAAAGGGATCATTCACAATTTCATCACTAAAAATGATCGAGTATTATTCTATAATTCTGATACCATTCACACATCCCTTTATAGAACATAAAATAATGAAATATAAGACCTGATGTGAACTAAGAAAGTGTGAAATAAATGTTATATTATGTACCCTTATTTAAAAAAGACATTGATAGGAAAAAGATAAGCAAAATGTTTCAAATCTGTCGGCATTTTCTACGTACTTTATTCAACAGGTTCTTTTTTTTTAACCCATCAACCTTTATTGAACAATGCTCCATGATTTTTAATGATTCAAATTGTAAACGGTCCCTAACTCCAATAAAATTCAAATACTGCTGTTATGCATAATATTCACCCGTTTTTTGTTCTTTTTCGGAGTGTGAGAGTGCTATTTATGCGTGAGATGAGAGGGTTTATTTGAATTAACTGTTATCGAGTGAAAAGTTAAAAGAGTATTGACCTAAGAATCGTAAATGTTACTTCCCTCTGATACTGATATAATGGTGAGTATAGGTACAAAGGTTTTTTTATAAATTTCTTAGATTTGGTTTGCAAAATATGGTCACTTTACTGTAGACGCAGCTAGGCTGAACGTGATGGTATTGGGCCTAACGCTAACAGTAACGCTTTCATTTCACATTTTGTATTTTGATTAATTTTTACTTTTTAGCTTTCTTGAACAATCGTTATCGTAGCAAATAGACATTCAGTTACTTAACAATTGGTTAACCAGTGAAAAGTGAAAATAGTATTGTCAAGTGTAACTTGTATTTGTAACAATGTAAGTGTTGCCTGCATTTGGAATAGGAATTGTGGTTTATCGTAGTATTATAATTTCTAGGATTTGGTTTACAAAATGTGGTCACTTTAAGTTTAAATTTGCCGATGGCGGTAATACTATTATTCAAAATCTGTGAATAATACGATTAAGCCTAACAGTGTAAATGTATAATTTTAGTTTTACTTTAAAGGTCACATTATATTACCATAGAATTTATTGATTTAATCAAATTAATGTAATGCATAACGTATAGTATGTAATAGCAAGCATTTTAGCTTGGTAAATTTCCCTTGTCACCTAGAAAAGGGAGAAAGGAGGATGCTACTCAAAATTGGAATAAACTCAAATTGAATTGGGAATTATAAAATTAGAAGAACCCTAAAGAGATTATTGGAAGGTGAAGTATCACTACAAAATTTCATAAGTTGTATATATGGTGGCTAAGTACATAACCATTTGCAACTAATGGCATAGCGTGTTAATTACTCTTTTTTTTATTTTATTTTTATTTATAATTTGTGTACTTGCAGAACTAAAGTAATAACTCATCATTCAGTATCACGGTTTATGTTTCAATGCTTGTTAGTATTATGTGCTATTCATGTGATGCTCCATTTTAACATAATACATTAGATACATCACTGATTTACAAATAATTCCCATATCTTTACTACAATTTCTGTTGTTTTTTAAATGAATTGTAATGGGGTAAAGTCATACTAAAAAGATTAAAAGCTTTGTACTTGTAGGTAAGTCTTTGCTTTACATTGTAAAAATGTAATAAATAACAAATGCATAAGAAGTATGAAATTTATGAATTTCTGTCATGTGATGGTTTTAAGATCTTTATTTCAATCTTAAATTTAACTCTTAAACATTAATATAAAATATGCCTATAAATCATTAATTTTCACATAAAATATTGAAAATGGTCACTACTGCGAGATAAAAGTGTAATGGTGTAACATTATATATAAATTACAGACTCTATACTCAATTTTCAATTACTTCAATTTTTCTCGCAGTAGTGACCATTTTCAATATTATATGTGAAAATTAATGATTTATAGGCATATTTTATATTAATGTTTAAGAATTAAATTTAAG
>NW_013666137.1:176794-179213 GCF_000517525.1 Limulus polyphemus
AACTTAATTGTAGTGTAAGGTTTTTTGTTTTAATGCTGTAGTTAGGACATTCCAAGTCCAAGATAAATTATAGTAAGGTAATTATGATAGTTTTGTGGTGATTAATCATCATATTTAAGTTTGATTACTAACCAGATATACATATATTATGGTACATAAGATTCACATAACTTTAGTTTTAAATGAGATTTATCTGTTGCTGTGACTATTCTGAACAGTAAGTGTGATAATGTTAACTATTGACTGACCTCGTAGTGGATGCAAAGATCCAAATCAATTGGTTACTATTGCACACAATAATTAGTTATGTTAAGGCTCAGTTTAATTGGTCAATAACATGCATGACCTATATGGTGCATGAGGAGAATTGAGTGGTTATTAGCATCATGGTTACATCTTCTGTAGGTTTTTAATCCAATTTTTACATTATATGTTTGTTGTATAAATTTCATGATATATCTGTACAGTTATGATCATAGTTTATAATGTTACACAAAAAGAGAAGGGTTTTATTTCCATGTTTTAAGATAAATTTATCTTGATCAGTCCTACTTACATTTATTGTAGATAAGGAAATTTTGTACAGAATGCTTTGATGCCAACCAGCTGATGATGAGGTAGTAAAAGGTTTGAGTTGTGACTTTTGTCATCTGACTTTCTCTTCCTCCACCCTCCACTGGCTGCCTTTCATTGTACAACAGCCTTAAGTTTAGGCATTGTTGTTATTCCATGGGCAGACATTTAAGTGTCTGTATGGGAGGTGGGGCATATTGCTAAAGATGAGCTGTGTACCAATCATCCTAAAGGACATATACTTGAATTTCTTCAACCAGTGGGAGTGGGGGGTGAGTTTGTTCAGTTGCTGTTATGTCTGTGATATCAAACACCCTGCTGAAGTTGGTTGCATAGAAGCTTAAACTATTTATAATCACTTTCTACATTTTAAGGTTTATGATAGTCAATTTCTTTACTATTGTTTGTGATGATTAAATGTGCGTATAACTCATTGCAAAAAAACATATTTCCAAAACTAAATTAGCAATAGTTTCTTTGAGTATTATTTTATTACAAATTACAGCTTTTACAGCAAGGAATATTTGTTTTAGAACAAGTACAACGTTTTGATCATTGGTGCGATCATTCTCAAGTACATAAGTTTTAACAATAACAGTAAAGAGGTTTTAGTAACTTGTAATAAACTAAATTAGCAATAGTCCAAAGCAATGAAGGTACCACCATACCAATAAATATTTTAAAGTTTTAGCTTTGTGTGTTTGAAATATTCAAGAAGCTGTTTGCTTTATTTTAATAGGTATTCAATCTTCATGTAAAGTTAAAGTATGAAGGTTGACTCTTGTACAAAGTGAACATCAACTTTATTACATTAAATACAAGCAAAATACCTGTCCCCAGTAATGGAAGAAGTTTTTAAGTTGATCTATCAATTTAAGTTATTTCATGGACTTTAAAAAGGTTAATTGGTTTTACTCAGAGCTGAAATTCTGAGCTAGTTGTACCTCGCATTGTGAAAAGTAATTGAGCATTTAGGTCATGCTAAGATCCACTCAACAGTAACATATGGTAAATATACATTTTTATTTTTAAAGTTATGCACATTTTGAAATGTGAATGGTAGTGTGATTAATTCCTGACAACTTAGTGTAGAGTATCCTGCTTGCAAAATCAAATTTGGCATCAACATTATTCATGCCTGTTCTCCTATCAAAAGTGAATCTTGAACTTTGTCTGCGTGCGCAGCTTTTCAAACGAGGAAACAGATGAATGCTCGAACAGATGCCACGGTATCCAGTATATAAAAGATGGTGACATTGTTACTTCCTTGTTCTTAGATACAAGCTTGCATTTTCTATCATAAATAACCACTATTTTATCTTATTTTCATGTTCTCACTTTTGTACAACTATTTAATAAATTGAAGGGACAATTAATATAACATGTATCTCTGTTTATAAAGATGGTAGTGTTAAATTAATGTTTCCAACTAATTAATTGCTTTTTTCTTTTGTTGATGAAGATTTATTAGGGGACCAACAGTTTTTCAACTTGATCATCTGACACAGCTTTGGCGTTATGGGCATATGACTTGTACAATTCCTGGACGACTCTAACCATTTCTTGGAGATCCTGCTCTTACTGATAGATGCATTGTGAACTTTCTTGATGTAAGGTTACTCCAGGAACAAAAGCAAATTGAAAGATACAGTTCAAGGGCTGTGGATTTTAAGTTGTGTGCTATTTAGTAGGGGTGCAACGAATCAGGTTTCCTTCAAATTGAATGCAAAATATTTGTTTCTCAATTAAAAAGCAAGGAATATTAATTTATATGCAGCCAAAATGACATTTATTAAGTAATACATAAATTTTATTGACTAGAATGTTCAACTTGTACACTACACTG
>NW_013666137.1:179246-182940 GCF_000517525.1 Limulus polyphemus
GCACTATATAAATGAAAATGGTCCGCACACTAATTATCTTGTGCTACAACATGCCTAGAACTCTAGGTTCTCTCGAATTGTCAGATTTTGTTAGAGGAAGGATAGTTGGAGAAGCAGATGGTGGAATAAGTCAGTGGCAAATTTTGCAGAATTTGGGAATCCCTCTTTCGCCAGTCAACAGAATCATTGCGCAGTTCAAGGAAACAACTGAGCTGCGTCCAGGTCATCCTGGTCCATCGGAGAGGACAAAAAGGGCTGTCAAGAGGAGCATTGAAATGGATCCCAGATTAACAACTGCAGAAGTGGCCAAAGTTGGTGGGATGAGCCCGAAATCTGTTCAACGGATTCTCCACAGATTGGGTTATCGTCGCAGAGCAGCTAGACAGAAGCCCTTATCAAGCCCTGCAAACAGTCAGACGAAAGAAGTGGGCAAGTGATATGATGACCAAGCCTCTAGACTTTTGGAAGACCGTATTGTTCTCGGAAGAATCAAGATTCGCTCAATTTTTGGACAGTGGAAGGATATGGGTCTGGAGAATGCCTCGCCAAGAGTTTTGGCTCAACAGATTGCATCCAACAGTGAAGCATGATGGTTTGGGGAGCTGTTTGGGTTGGTGGGAGATCGAGCTTAGTGGAATGCATTGTCAACATAAATTTTGCGAAATACGTCGAAATATTGGTGGAAGGACTCTTGCCACTTTATTCCTTGGGTTTCGTGGACAAGAACACAATGTTTTTCCAGGAAGATGGAGCACCGTGTCACACTGTTAGAAACACCCAAAAGTGGCAGGAAGAAATGGTATCCAGAAGTTGCCCTGGCTGAGCCAATCTCCTGACATGAACCCCATCAAAAACCTCTGGGCCATACTCAACTGGCAAGTCAAGAAACAATCTACTCAAAGTTTTGAAGCAAGAGTGGGCGAAAATCCCACGATCTAAAATTGACGAGATGATTCTCACGATGCCCCAAAGGATCAACAAACTCCACGAAGCTAAAGGAAGATCTACCAGATATTAATTTAACTATAAATGTATCAATTCATGTGAATATGACTGAAAATTTTAATTTTTTCTGAAAAGGTGGTGTCTATTTACTTGTGACCACGCTCTGTACATGTGTCTAGAAAATGAATAAATAAATAAATAAAATATTGAAAAAATGAAATCATTTCCTATCTGGAATATTTAAACAAATAAAAATGATAGGGTTTTCCTTTCAAAAGAAAACAAATGTTCATCCAGATAACTGTATGTATGACCAATAAATTACAATCATTTCTTTTATGTTCAAATTTTTCTTAATAAATATTAGTTTATCAACAGCCTCCCTTGACAAACTTGACCTCTGGGCTGTAACAATGTCCCCAGCAGTGGAAAAAAACTTTCGCTTGGCACACTTGTTGCAGGAACACAAAGGTATTTCTTGGCCAATTTGGCCAAAAGTGGATATTTGCCCTAATTCACTTTCCACCAATCCAGTGGATTTGATGTTAATGGTAAACTGGATTCACAGTTGTAAGATAATACTTCAGTTTCAATTCTTTCCATCAATGACTTGGAAGACTCCATCCTTGTGACAAATAAATCCCCAAACAGATCCTCCATTGGTGATTTCTGTTTTTGCTGAGGAACTGGACTATCCTTAGTAGCAGTGGGTACAGACAGATGAACTGGCAGGTCAGGAAAGTCAAAAGCTGGAAGGTCAGGCAGGACAGGTTCATCAACATTTTCAATCTTCACCTGTCATTAATGAATTACATAAACTGCAGTGAAATTCCTCTAATAAGACCATGATTCCACTATTGCTTGTTTTGACGTATTTAATTTTCATGATATCAAAAAGGCTCAACTGCCCTGGTAATCTCTTGTTTGGTGTTGTAGACTTACTTGGGTTTTCTGATGGTGAAGCTTGGTTTGATTTAGAGCTTCAAGAAGTAGTAGGTGATTCCCTGGTATAATTGCTGGAAATGTATAAGGAGAGTCTTTTTTTCTTAAGGTGTGAATACATGTTTGTTGTTGACCCTGTCACGTATTTAAATTTGGCAAAAAAATTACGACATACAGTAATAGATGTTTGATTTTCTTTGTTTTTCTGTTTTGAAGTCCTACTATTTAGTTACACTGAAGTTGTGGAAGGAAGCTTGTTGAGGAGCAGAAAGCTAAAGCAGATTCACTGATACTAATATTGGATGAATTGAGTAATGTGAAGGACAACTCCTTAATTAACTTGGTGTTAGAAGCTACTGTTTAATTTGTTTTCAGTTGGTTTTTCTCAAGGCTACTGAATCAACAGCTATCTCTTGCACTGGTCTTTATACGGTTAGTCTTCGGTGATTCAGTAGACACTGCGGGGACCAGAGAATGTCCACACCTTGGGATTGGTTCATTGCATGGCCACTAGTTATCGAGAAATGTCTTTGCCTGATCACCTTCAAACTGTTTGCAAACTCAGAACTACAAGAAATGTACAGAAACAATCAAGAAAGTTAAACATTTTAGTGAGAGAAACCCTTCCTGAAATAGCACTCAAATAGATCCAAGTTACAGTGGCAAAGTGCCTTGAAAATGCAATTAGTCAAGGAGCATCAATAAATGACCACAATCAATCCATAGGTTGGTGCCTTTATTACTGCCATTTTGTGCAAAATTACATTACATGGACCTTTTGCAACCATTCTTGCAGGACATTGCAACTCGGTTTTGTTACCATCTTCTAACAGGTGTTTTTATTTGTCAGTAATTTGTGTTTGACTTAACACAAGTTACAAATAAAACTTGTTTAATTTTAGGTTATGCAGTTTTGAGTTGGCTCACCAGTTGCCAATTCTAGAAAACTTGTGTTTGGAATAAAGAATTCACTGGGAGACCAAGTAACATAACACAAAGCAAGTTTTTAATGTAATATATTCAAATACCCTTCTACATAATTCTCAGAAAGTATCTTGGGACAAACTCTCATCAAAATTACTAAATTCATTGTTCTGGACTGTAATTTGTTCATTAATAAGCCTTTTCAGAATAATCAATATCTAAACAATAACAAATATATTCTCAACTAAATTAACCCTAATTAGACATTCAATGATAATTGCACTTTGTGTGTCCAATAACAATTCCTCCAATATATTTTTAGTATTTCAGTTACATTTTCTGCCAGTGAAGTTAAATCTTCAATTAATTTAGCTGTTATTATTTCTAATTCTTTGTACATCATTTCATTAATTAAAATGCACTGTTAGACTAGGTGAGAGATAGCAATAGTAACTTGCAACGAGTTTGTCTGATGTATCAGGCCATCAAAAATTTAATGTCACTTTTTTTAGACGAAAAACCCGAACAACTTTAATATCAATCTGTATTAAATGAAATAGTCTCCATTCTTATTCATGATGCTTTTCCATCTTACAATCAGGTTCTTAATGCCCTGATTAAAGAAATCACTTGGCTTATAGCAAAACACATGTCGATGTCCTCTTTAACACCTACATTTGCATATGTTTTCCTATTAAGATGGTGTTGCAGTGAATAAAAAATATGGTAATCTGTTGGTACCATATCTGGAGGATATGGTGAGTGGGGGAGAACTTCCCAACCCAACTACATAATCCTATGTTGTGTCACATGTGGATGTGCATTGTCATGGAGAAGAACACGTTTCCAATTGATGAGTGAAGGGCTTGATTTAAGTGTTCCA
>NW_013666137.1:183089-188224 GCF_000517525.1 Limulus polyphemus
AAAAAAAAAAAAAAAAAAAAAAAAAAATATTAGGTTATACTTTTGATGCTAAGCAACATGATAAAAAAAAACTATTGTTGGAACACACTGTTACCAAAACACACTGGCTTTTCTGTATATTGGAGGTTGTTATATAAGGAACCACTTCTTTTCTATGTGGTATTTCACTAGTTTGTCACATTAAAAAGATGTGCATGCATATCGATATAATTAGTAATATCCAAGTGCACACCTTCAGGGTCCACGTCCAAGATTTCTATTTGTAATATATGGAGCCACTTCTTTTCTATGTAGTTTTCACTAGCTTGCCTCATTAAAAAGATGTGCTTACACATGTGGATAAGTAATAATACCCAGGTGCACACCCTCAGGGTCCACTTAGTATGGGTGAAAAATTTTGGGTTTCTAGGTTTTTTGTTGTTGGAGCTATGCTGGTCACATTCTTTTCTATGTAGTTTTTTGCTTGCTTACCTTGCAAAAATTTGTGTACACATGTTGATGAGTAATAATACCCAGGTGCACACCCTCAGGGTTCACTTAGTATGTGTGCAAAATTTCAGGTTTCCAGGTTCTTTCCGTTTGGAGTTAAGGTGGATATACAAAACATAGAGAGGGACAGGCATGTCCTTTTATTATTATTATTATAGATTTTATATAAGGTATCCTGGTGTGGTCTTACAGGAAAGGTTTAAAGTGGTTGCCTTTATATCAAGGTTTTGATGCTGTTGCAAACTTCCATCTGTACACAAGTTAGTATGGAATTATAAGCTTCTTAATTTTAGTTTAGATCTTAAGTAACTAATTGTGGATGTGTATCATTGTCCATACTGGTTTTATAAAACAAAACTTGAATTGTCATACAATATCTAAGAATTTTGACAATGTTTGTGTGTCAAAGTGGGGCTACTTTGAACAATGTTAAAATTAGCCCTCGCATTCCTAGACCTATCGATGCATCTCGCATTATGAGAAATGATGATGGTTAGTACAGTTTGATATGAGAAACGGCACCAGTCAAAGACACTACACTGAAAACATGATTCTGGTTCCAACACATTTGACATGAGTTTCTTGCAGGATTCCCATAATGTGCCATGCAAGTTTCTCTTCCCGACAGTGCCTGATGAGGGATTTGTTGCATTGAAATAGTTGGTGAAAGAATTGAGTTATGCAAGTAAAGCAAGATGATGTATTATGTATGCAGAAATTGAACTCAAGCCTTTTACAAGGACATTGATTTAGACAATTTAGTTTAATAACCAACACATACTTTTCTCTTAGAATCTGTTAAGAAATTCTTCACGATACTAAATAATTAAAAAAAAAATATGAAGTAATATTTTAGCACAGGTCATATATAAATGATCATACTATTTATTTTAAACTTATTTTTATTGCAAGATTCTGGTATTCAAATAGAAAGTCTTTGAAAAACATAGTTCCAAACTCTGATTGTGTCTGTTCAAGATGTATTTCTTCCTGGTGGGAAATTGGAGAAAGTTTTATCAGAGACATACCATTATTATGTCATTTCTGTTTCCATGTATCAAATAAATTGTGAAAAATGAGGATTAGTTTTACATGGGCATAATCCACAGATAAGTTTCTATACATTCTGGAAAACGAGACCCTCCCATGTATATGAGCATTTATCCATGCAAAGTCATTTGTTTCAACTTAGTTCTTTGTCACAGGGCTTAGACTAGAGACCTTCTCCCAAGCAGGGCTCTAAGGAAGATTACTAGATTGGTACCTGGGATGAAGGAGAGACTAAGATCTTTGAAATTGTTTTCTCTTGAAAAAAGAAGAGTTAGAGGGGATCTGATTGTGGTGTGTGAGATTATAAAGGGAATTGATAGTGTTGATGCATCATCTTTTTTCATATTTAATGGCAAGAATAGTAGGACTAAGTGACACATGTAAATTTTGGCAAGGTATGAGTCATACTCAGTTAAGACAGTTTTATTTTTCTTACAGGGTGATTAGCCTTTGGATTTTGTGAACACAGTAAATTTAAGTGTTTTTAAGAGAAAGCTTGATAACTATATGAATGATAAGGGCAGGCTTTAAGTGTTTTGTTTTTTAATTTATTTATTTAATAGGTTTAGTTGAATGGCGAGACAGCCGAGATGGACCAATATGTCCCTTGTTGCCTGTAAACATTTATGTTATATAACATTCAGACTATTTTAATCCATCGGAAGTAATCCTAATATAGAGTAGTTTACATATTACATATTCTTCTCTGCCTTCACTCAAGTTATTTGAAAAGTTTTTTTGGTGTACAAAACTTGAAGATAGCTTTTATATGCGGAAACATCTGTTAGCTGAGTTCTTGCACAGATCTTAAAATATAACGTTGATAAACGAAAACATTTGCACATGTAGATATGTATGATTAGTGTCTGGTGAAAAGCTTCAGCAGATATTTCCTTTGCAATATCTCAACCAACAATTGGTCCAGTTATCAACACTATTTTCAAGTTTTGAACAACTCGACTTTCAAGATCTACATGTGCCGATGTTTCCGTTTATCAATGCTATATTTTAATATCTGTGCAAGAGCTCAGCCAACAGATGTTTCCACACATAAAAGCTATACTCAAGTTATTAGAATTACAAATGTAAGTTTTCTTCCATTGATGCTGTGGTTGCTTGACCTACTCTAGGAACAAAAAGACTAGCTTGCTGGTTGATTTGTGAGCAGTTTTTTTATGTAAGGTGGTCAATAACTTATATTGTTACTTGTTGCTCAGCTAGATATTACATAACTTCTGTGATAGTTTTTACAGTGGTTATTACAAAACTATTGTGCATCAAATGGAACTAGAACTTTAAATGTTCTTCAAAATTTCAGTAGTTGTCTTTGTTTAAATTTAAAGCTGTATTAAATGTTTCCATATATATATTTATATTATGTAAAACAGCTGTTAAAAGTTAGATGTGTCCTACAAATCACCCCAGCTCTGTATTTTTTTCAATAAATGTGCTGATATTATTCTTTAGAATATTTCAATAGCATTGCTACATGCATAATACTGAGGTATGCTTTATACTGAAGTAAGATTCCTCCAGTTTTGAGTCTTTTTTGGTTTAACTGAGCATGTTGTCATGAGTCTATATTATCATGTTTATATATTGTTCTAGTACTTGTTACTCCTATCTGTCTAAATTGCTATGATACTTCCAAAAATACTGTAAAGGAAAAATAGATTATACAAGTCTACCTCTTCAATACATTAACAGTGCTACCTCCCTTTTTTTATTTAATTTATTTTTACTTATTTATTACTATTATTATTATTCAAATATTATTTTCAGTATTTTTGCTTGACTGACTTTTTCAATTATGCTCTTGTCATAAACATTAATTTCAGATTTAGTTATCAAGGTTCTCAGTAACCTGAAATCACAAGTACTTCACGCATATAGTTTTGGAGTTCCTGAACAAAATTGCGGTATGTTCATTCTCAGAAATTTTTATTGTGCTTGTAAAAAAAAAGTAAGTCAGACTTCAGAGTAATTGTCAATATCACATTTTGAGGTGGATGTTAGGTACAGGTACACATTATACAATACAAATTGGCTTGACCCATGTAAACAGTAACTGGGCACACGGATGTCACATGATTTCCTATCTGTAGAAACCTAAGTTACTCAACAATCGATGAAAAGAGAGTGCTCTTGTATTGATTTGTGGGTGAGTTATCAAGCAGATGACGTGTTAATGGTCACATCTGGTAAGTCTAGTCTTCATACGAACCCAGTTTGTATTCTAAAGAAACATTATCAAATAGCTTGTTTGTAAAGTGCTCTATAATTGATCGTGAGCTGTTACTTGTTGCACCTTTGAAAACAAATGATAGTTTGCGATCTGCCTCATTGTTAGACTAAAGGATGCCTACTTTGGACTTGTAATCATGACAAAGTGATCACATACATTTATTTTGAAGTGGTGAAAATTGACAACTTTTATCAGTTTTAAAGTGAGTATTCAGATTGCATTACAGTACTACAGATGACAAATTCTTTATTCTTAATAATTTATTAACCCATTATGAGTTAACAGCATTTCAGTTACACATTATGTGTCGTAAGCTGCTGCTGTTGAGCCCCTTTGCTCAATACCATAATTCATCTAATTATTGTGATTTTACATCTCTGTTGTTACGTATTAATGGGTGAACCATGCTTCACTGGTTTTGGTGTTACACACTGTAAGACTTGGTCTCATACTTACTTATTGATAGCGTAATATATTGATTGTTATAAACTAAGTAACTAGTTTTTAGTTGTAACTATGATTATTAATACATGATAATATATTGAAGGTCTATTATTTAAGTAATCATGAAATATTACTAGCAATGTAGTTTGATATAGGTAGTTATTAAAGTACCTGCATATCTTAAACATACACCATTTTTTCTTTAAAGTTAGTTTTTTCATATGAATTTAAAGTAATTTCAACTATTATTAGTTTTTACACACAGATTATTTTGCGTTGTTAGCTTAGTATGCAAACTTGGGATTAACTTGAACCTCTCAAGCCAGCCAAATATTTTGAGATGTTTGAAAATATAGTTCAAAATGAGGACACCCATCTGATATTTTAATGTATTATTCCTATTGTAAGTTTGAGTTTTCTTTTGTAATGATATTATGCACTTCTAGTAAGTTGTACAGAATTGATTTATGTTTTTAAAGATAATTTAATTAGTAATATTATAGTTATAACAAGAAAAAACTACCATTGTAAAGTATCAATCGACACTTGAGTTTTTATGCAAACAGGCATTTGATGATGAATCCTTTGACCTGAAATGCAAATAACTGGTCATTCAGTCTCAAATAATAAATAAGCATAAGGTAGATGTAGTTTTACATTTTTATAGTTTAACATTTCAGTTTAACAGTGAGAGTGGTTTGGTGTCCCTCAACAAATGATGTCTGTTCTCTAAGTGAGGTGAAATCAGTGACACCAGAGAGGCAGTTGTTGTTGGTTTGGTGTCCCTCAACAAATGATGTCTGTTCTCTTAAGTGAGGTGAAATCAGTGACACCAGAGAGGTAGTGTTGTTGGTTTGGTGTCCCTCAACAAATGATGTCTGTTCTCTTAAGTGAGGGGAAATCAGTG
>NW_013666137.1:189119-200915 GCF_000517525.1 Limulus polyphemus
GAGGTGAAATCAGTGATGCCAGAGAGGCAATTGTTGTTGGCTTGGTGTCCTTCAACAAATGATGTCTTTTCTCTTAAGTGAGGTGAAATCAGTGACACCAGAGAGGTAGTGTTGTTGGTTTGGTGACCCTCAACACGTGATGTCTTTTCTCAATGTGCACTGAAACCGGTTACACCAGAGAGGCAGTGTTGTTGGCTTGGTGTTCGTCAACAAATGATGTCTGTTCTCAAAGTATTGTGACTTAAGTTACATTGACACATCTGAAATTATTAGGGAGGGGCACTTTGTATTGATTGTTATTCTTCTCGGTGAAATGCTATTTTCATATTGAGGTATTTAAACATCAATCTGTGAGTAGATGGTATAATACAATAAACTAGACTTGGAGATATTTTTCCAACAAAAATGATTTATTACCCTTCACTTTACACACACAAATAGTGGCACAACAAATTATATTTCCCAAACAGCTGCCATAATTATGTTTTTGTTTGAGAAATCTTGGCAGATACATTTGTTGATTAGGAAAGTTCAACATATTTAATCTTTTCCTACATGCTATTTTTAACTAACAAGAAAACTTCATTCATACATGTACATCACCACACCTAACATTACACCTGCCCACATGGATAACATTTACTTAGTTGTCAGACGTGTTAATGGATAAGACACTGGCCTCTTTTTTTTTTTTTTGTTAACTTTTTTTTTGTTAGAAATTAAAAGAAACAAAACTGTAAAGTTATTTAGTACTAAATGCCCTTTGTTTGATAAGGTAGATATTATTTTATGTAAAGGATGTCCTTGGCAAGGTGTTATCTGATCCACATGTGAACAAATTCTTTTTTGATTTTTGTAATGCACTAAATAAATGAAACCTACTGCATTCAGTAAGATCAAACAGTGTATTTGGATGAAGTCATATCTCATAAATAAAAAGAATTATTGACTGCATTCAAAAATAAGAAACTAATATAACTTTATTTTATATCATCACTATCTAGCCCTGTAAAAACCAGAATTGAGAAGAAGAATTTGTAATGTGAAATTTAATTTTTTTTTGTTGCAACTAAACTTTAAGTCATTCTAGTGTTATGAATAATACAAATTTGTGTTGGTTTGAAGTAACTTTAACTGCCATAAGTAAAAGTGATACACCTTTTAAACCACAAGGTATATTATGAAACCAATTACTTGTAATCACCATACTTTAAACAATCACTTTTTGTGATTGTTAGTTTGGTTAAAAATAAAATGCTATTGACTAAAAATGTGCAGTTGCTGAAATTAGTATATTTGGCAATGAGCAAAAATTGGAGGATTGAGAAGAAAAAATTTGGAATTGTTTTATGGCACAAAAAAATGAAGATGGTGTGTAGTAGACATTTAAAAGATTCATGATAAATTATATATACTTTCTTAACTAAAGAATATACCAAGTTTTGCCTCATCATAGTATTTGTTTATGAGTTCAATTTTCATCCAAAGAAATGTAAGAGGCTACACTATCACAACATTACAACCCACTTCAGCATGTTATAGAAAGACAAAACAACAACTTAGACCTTAGTATAACATGTAGTAGATGGGATAAAAGTGATCAGTGTACAGTGGTCACTTTTAAAATAATTCTTATGTTGGCACAGCATTCTTGGCTGCCTGTTAGTACAACAGACTAGTGTGAGAATATACACTATTATAGTTCTTGTGAGAACCGAGTCCAAGAGAGACGTTCACAGTGGTTAGGAACATAAATCGTATGACACACAGTTGTGCCCATCTTTGCCAACTGGACATTAAAAGATTTTTTATGACCCTTAGCTTCATATTTAGTTAGTCTTGGTAATAAACTATACAAATAATGAAATCAAATGCATTCCAAATATTCGTGAAATTTGTCGCAATCTATACATTACCATCTTTGACAGTAACAACTTTAACGATTTAGGAAGAATAACAATAACCAATAAAATATCCACTGGAAAATCAGATTAGCTGTTCACACTAGTTTCCTTCCTATTTCTGATAGAACAAACAATACTTATAGAAACACTTAAAATACTGGCATTCATTGTTTCCTGAAGTGGAAACTAAAAGTCATCGTCATAGAGCACGTTAATTTCATGGTTAAAATGAACTACTTATGCACATTACTTATTGAAACTGCAGTACAGTAGGAAACTTGTCTTTTTGAAAATGCACAGTACAAATATAATCATACAAAAAATTTTTTGTAATAATAAAAATTAGTTTAAAACTTGATGACTCATGAAAGTTCAAAACAAAGCACTAAAAATTATATAACAAAAACTTATAAGGGAATATTACCGTTTTTTAAAGATAAAACAAAGTAGCAGCCATTTTGAATTTCCTATTCCACTTGGTTAACAATAGTAGATCATAAAGAAAAAAAACAAAAAGTTGTCCTAAATGTACAAAGACTTGTTATCATCACAGACTAGACAGGGAAGTCATCTTGAGCACGCACTGATAAAAGGCTTTGTCATTTTAAACAATAACCAGCATTAGTTACCAATCATGATAGTGGCTCTAAAACTGCGCACGGGTGATGTCGAGACAGCGGGGAGTACAGAGCTGATATGAAACATCAATATACCCAATAAAGAAACATGGGTTATTCTATGATGTTTAGTCAACATCTAAGAATACAGGCTCCTACTATATTTATATATATATGCATGTATAAAACTTTGGATTTACAAGCCTAACCTTGCAAGACATCAGTAATGGAAATCCATCTCTTCACTTTGAGATTGAGGGATTTGAAAATGTTACTTCAAAGTTTAATAGCTTTTTCTTTTCCATGTGCCCACAAAAATGTAACAGTTTATCATTGCACTATACTTAATAAAAAGGTTTCCTGGTGTCTGTCTCTCAGCTTGAAACATACCAGTCATTTCATACTAGTGACCCTTTGGGTATTCACGCTTTTTTCTTGTCAGATACTTGAAAGTTCATGTGGATGTTTCCATTGCTGTGAAACCAGTTTTATTTGAAATAACTGTATTTGTAACCATAGCTGGGAAACTGGAAGAACACTGACTCATTGTTGTCATGGTTACATCAGTGAAGCCTCCAGCTGGTACTGGTATCTTACTTGATGTGAAAGACTGAAGCAAGTCAGCAGATGTTGAAGTCTCAATAGAGGTGGTAGCTAGAAAGGAACCCAGGGTTGTAGGATTGACAAGAGTTGGTGATTCCAGTAGTCCTACAGTTCCATCACGGTACCTATGGAATTATAAATTTAAATTGTATTACATGGATAAATTGTTTCAACATGTATAACTATTTGTATCTTTACAACCGAAATGAAATCTATATGTTTATGTTCAAGCTGTTAAATTCCTTAAACTGGAATTACATATAATAATAATATACTTGGTAATTATTTCAGCCTTTAAACTTCAATTCCATATAACATTACAGTGAAACACGTCTTTCTTTGTATCAAATGTCAAAGTTTCTGTAAAGATGTTATATTATTATAATGAAACAAAAGTATATAATTTTTTTGTTATATATGCTAATAAATATGATTTTAAATTTGCATTCCACTAAATTTTACTTTTCTGGTTTTAAATATTCCGAACTTTGCGACTCCATTACATGAAGTTTGCAATAGACTATTATACATCAAAATAGTAATTGCAATAAAAAACGTTCAGTGTAAGCCATATTCAAATTAAGGTCTTATATAGGGTTACCAGATTTCCCAGTGAAACCTGGATCGTCTTAGCCTTTTTTTGTCCGATCACAAACAGTAACAGTATTAAATTGTCCCAGTTTCTCTGTTGCTCAATATGAATTTGATAAGTACGGTTTGTAATTATATACAGCTACTTTAAATTTTTTTCAAAAACACCTTAGGTGTGAAAAAAGGTGCGGCCAAAAAAGGATTGAGTGTGCGACTTAAAGGAATGAAATCAAAATTGGTGGCCAATCTGGTAGTTACAATTATAGCATTGATAAGAATGTTACAGCAAATATTCATTCATTAGTTAGCCAGGCTGCGTTTTTGTTCAACTTGGAGCATGATGGTGGGTAAAACAAAATACGCGGCCTAGCTAACAAATGAATGAATATTTTCTGTAAAATTCTTATCAAAGCTGTAAGTGTAGCTACCAGTTTGGCCGTCAATTTTGATTTCCTTTAAGTCGTATGCTCGATCCTTTTTTTGGCCGCACCTTTTTTTTCACACCTAAGGTGTTTTTGATTAGATTTCACGACTTTTTTCAATACACACCAATAAACCACAGCAAGTAAGAAAGTAATACTCGATAGTAACCAACATTAGCTTTAGGATCGCAACCCTATTATTCGGAACAGACCTATATCTTACAGAATCAACCAGATTCTTCAAAATATATGGTGTTAGTTTTATTCTCTAAAACAGTGTTAATAGCTTCCTTTATAGTAACGCCATGGAATGTAGATTAACAGTTTCTTGTCATCACCCGCATGTACTCGGTACAGCCACATCAAGCATCATTATTTACGCTAATTGCATAACCTAATATCACGTGACGCTAAACGCTCTTTGATTAGAATAATTAGAAAATATTAGAAATTTGTGTTTAAAAGTTGGCAGTGAATAAATAACCGTCCACCTATATGATTCTTTTGAGAACTTGAGCTAGAAACTGGTAATATAGTTTACTTGTCCTAACCAATACCTATGTATCTGTACGTCACTTCACCTCAAAGATTTGCTGCTCTCTAAATCAGCCGTCTTTCATCCGAATGACAAAAATAGAATAAAATTAAAACGGTCCACTTTTACTCTCGGATGAAGCTGTTGTAAAACGTTTAGACCGAAAGCTCAGTGAGGATGAAGCTGTAGTAAAACGTTTAGACCGAAAGCTCAGTGAGGATGAAGCTGTAGTAAAACGTTTAGACCGAAAGCTCAGTGAGGATGAAGCTGTAGTAAAACGTTTAGACCGAAAGCTCAGTGAGGATGAAGCTGTAGTAAAACGTTAAGACCGAAAGCTCAGTGAGGATGAAGCTGTAGTAAAACGTTAAGACCGAAAGCTCAGTGAGGATGAAGCTGTAGTAAAACGTTTAGACCGAAAGCTCAGTGAGGATGAAGCTGTGTAAAACGTTTAGACCGAAAGCTCAGTGACTTTTTGCGTAGGCGTGCGCAAAACTTTTGGTCAAATTTGAGCGGTTTTTGTTGAATAACTTTGCACATGTGGTTTTTACTTAGACCAATTTTGACGTACGAAATTTGGAAAAAAAAAATCACAAAAGTATGATTTTCTATCAAATAAAGTTTCTGTACTTTCCGTGCGAAGAAAACAAAAACAGGAAAAAATTTAATTAAAATTGAAGATTTTATATCTCGTGTATTTCTTAATGGTTGCCTTGAAATTCGGTATGTGAAGTAAGAGTCCAGTAGAGTACATCCACTGAAAATACTTAATACTTTGGAATTACTACAGTCCGAGCTACAGAAAGAGGAAAATCGTTAAACTATCGCTCCTGTATATAACACACAGTGTCCTGCAGGTTGTTTAGGCTGCACGACACACAACCGTGTGTGTCTTGATTTTACTTGGAAAAACACCTGACGAAGACGTCACACGTTTTCTTATCATAACACCTGCCCATTTGCAAAATGTTACGGTATATTATAGCTACTAATATATGTTTGAAGCAAATTGAAAATTAAATTAACCACAATTTGTTTTAAGTATTACAATTTAGTTATTTATAAAATATAATTTGAACGACAACAAACTAACATAAAAATTCCACCGGATTCTTCGATAAGAGTACTTGTAAACAAATGTTTTGGGCCAAACAAGAAGTCCTGCATGAATTCCCTTATCAGTGGTAGAAAACTTACCATAAGTTTCTCATCTCGTTTCTTCGATACCGCATCAGTTGTTTGTATTCAGAAATACGAAGTTTTTTGCCATCCACAATACAAGTTCTCTTTGGACGAGGTTTATAACGGTAATCTGGATGTTTCTCCATGTGCAGCTTACTGAGACGGGATTGTTCCTCGTAATAAGGTTGTTTTTCTGAATTAGACATGGCCTTCCATCGAGCACCTAGAATTGGAGCATATTAAGAGTTAGGCTTATTGTTTAAATGTTACACAAAGCATTTATAAAGTTATGTACTAACTTGCACTTTAAATGAGTATCTAATAAAAAGCACATATACAGCTGTGTGCTAATTTGTACGCTAAATGAGGGATATAAAGTACGCACAGTTTTGTGCTAATTTGCTCATTAAGTGTACATACATCTACAAAGCGCGTGTATAGTTGTATGCTAACTTGAAGTGAGAAAAACACAATTTCGAAACTAAGTTTTTCGAAGTTTAGTTGTTGTTGTTTTTTGCCGTTTCGTACTGGTTACATACACAGTCCGAATAAAAATACTGGGTGAAAAAGAACTTTGAAAGATCTATTTCACGCACACACAGAATGGTCGGAGTTTGTAATCTTAACATTTTAACTTACTGTGAGAAAAAACAAAACAAACACTTTAATATATATGAATTGATATTCAAACAAATGTGAAAGTTTATAAAACAGTGCTGAGCTAGTAATTTCAACAGCCCATAGTGGCTAATAACAAAACGTAAAAAATCATTACAGTGGCTAATAACAAAACATGTACTACAAAAAATCACATTTCCATCAACAAGAGCAGAAATAAATAAATATATAAATTATGTTCATATAACACATGAAGCAAAAACAACAGGAACTTATAAGACTAGCTTAAAGTTAAAAAAATATACAGCTGAACGAGAAAAATATTCGTCACGTGATACGTGTTATCGTTTCTTTTTTTTTTTATCAGATCGTGATTTCTTGGTGTATTTTAAAGAAAGGTAGGTGTTTACATAATACACATATTTGCGTGCCATATGTGATGTATTATATTTTGAATAAAAAATACACTTTTATTTGAAAATATAAGTTCTGGCATCAAACGCGTGACTAGTTAATATTTTTACGTAGTATTTCAACATGTTATATTTGAGTTATTGCAAATGTGCATTATTGAACGCCTTATGGTTGAATGATTACGAACGTCCAGCTGAATTTTAAAGAGTCGACTTAGAAGAAAAATCAAATTTGGTATGATTTAGAAAACAGGGAAAATAAGACGAATGGTTACGTATTTTAACGAGGGAAGCAACCTCGACATAAACATTTATTTGCTATCCATTTTTTACAATGATCGAACTCTAGTTCTATAAAATTTATCTACAAATAATCATGTACTTTCCTCATACCCTCTCACTTTTTGTGTTTGTATGGTATTCTATCAAGATAAGATACAGATGTTTCAAATTGACAAGATGTTTTAAAAAGTATCAAGTTGCGAAAACGTCAGACATCTGCTCACCAATCATTCATACTCCCACCTTCGAGTTTCGATTCGTAATTTCACCTAACTTCGATATTGAAAATCAGTTAATTGGCGCGAGACGCAGATGTTATTTGTGTTCACGTAAAGGTGGCATTACTACGGGGAAAATAAATGGAATATGCGTGTTTGTAGAATATCCTCACGCATGCACATGTTATAGTAAAATCAAGATGTTACCTCTTCTTTCGTACGTATTTCTTCTGGATTGTGAAACTGTGATTTAAATCAGCTGATATACCATAAAAGCATAATAAGCCGATTTAATGGTTTCGTACACGCAACCCAAATACCAACTGTTAACGTACAATTTTCTTTTTTCAACTAATTTCGCAGTTCAAAATATACTGAAGCTACCTTCAAATATCAATCACTTTAAATAAAATGATAGCAATGACTTTCAAAAGTTTCCCCTTTGTATATCTGCAATTTTTGCCAACTTAAATAAGCAGCTGGTTCTCAATATTATGATGTTTATGATCCTTTTCTAGTACTAAGCTAAGTGGATTTTAAATAGTGACTAATAGTTTTGGTCATACATGTTGTAAAGCTCTAACTGTGTGTAACTTTCTTTCTTTCCTAGCCGAGAATGACGCTCGCTGCAATAACGACAAGGCTTAGCGTGACCCACTAGTTGGGTTCGTGTTTCGTTACTGCAAGAAACAAAAACTTGCACTAAACATTTTGGGGCTGTGATATGTTATAAAGATGACGGTCAAATCCCACCATTCAGTCAGACAAAAGTAATGTTACGTCTCTGGTCGTTAGTTAATTTTCCGTAAAACTTTAAGAAACTTTAAGCGACACAAGTCCTTTCTTAAATAAAACTAGTTTATTCGTTTCTCAATACAACTTTGAAATTCACTTAATTTCCACGGTCACGCTATAAGTTAAACAAATGCTATAATTCACAACGAACGACTCACGCGCTCGACCCAACTGTCCGTCTCTATCTTTGTCTGCAATTCAACTACATTGTTGCCGTCACTTCTTGGCGCTCTTATATACAAGAATACCGCATATCTAGTAAACACTCGAGGCTTCAGGAAGGGACATGAACGTTCTAGAAGCTCATGACGTGTTACCAGAGTCACGTGACTTCCGCTGTCGTAACAGTAACTTAAGAGAAGGCACTGGGTGCCTTCCCTGTAGTCTATTACTATTAGTCCAAAATTAGGAAAGGCTTGCGCAAGTAGTTCCTAAGCAAATATTCTGAAACAGTAAGAACGTTGACAAACTGTCAGAAGTTTTGTGTTGAGGTAATATTACACTGTATTGTTATATTCAATATATCAGTAACAAAAGTGACGTATCAAACTTGCGACAGTTTCCGCATTATTAGGTCTGGTACTTGTTAACCTTTAGCATATAAAAGTTTTTAAATATGTTGCCTCGAAGGCAATAGTTAAATATACAATGATAGGCTTAGTATTGTATTACGGGCTTAAGTCAGTTCTTACAAAATAACGAAAATGGTGTAATTACCCTATCGGTAGAAATTTAGTACTAAATTGCAAATATATTATCTTACCTAATATTTTTGAAATGTTGGAGTTATGCATATCTGGGCAAGCTTTTAATATTTTCCTTCTTTCGTCTTTAGCCCACACCATGAAAGCATTCATTGGTCTTTTGATGTGAGGCTTTCCGTCGGTGTCCTTCTTGGCCTGGCGGATTATTTTGGCACCTAGAAGTTTACCTGTAGAATAAATCCCAGTTATTCTAACAAGAAATAACGACATAACCTTTCATATTACTGAGATTAGTGAACATTTATTTACGTCATGCATAGCGTATACTGTAGAATGTGCATGTTTTCGTTCTTCTAAAACAATGGATAATAACTAGAGATTAGTTTGTTTTGAATTTCTCGCAAAGCTATACGAAGGCTATCTGCGCTTGCCGTTCCCAATTTAGCAGTGAAAGACTAGATAGAAGGCAGTCAGTCATCACTACCTACCGCTAACTCTCTGGCTATTTATTTACCAAAGAATAGTGGGATTGACCGCCAAATCATAACGCCTCCACGGCTGAAAGGGCGAACATGTTTGGTGGGATAAGGGTTCGAACCGCGACTCTCCGATTCCCAGTCAAGCGCCCTAACCACCTAGCCATAACTAGAGAAATATATTTAAAGTTAAAAACGTATAAGTAATTTTATTTGTAAGCTCTTGCAAGCCAAAGCGTGGGGAAATAAAGAATCAATAGACCCTATACTCAAAAGTATGAAATATTTTAATGGCATTTCCCATTATTTGGATAGCTTATGACTGACCAAAATAAGATGATCTATTTATCAAGCAAATATATTTTATATATATGGAAATATATTAATTTCACTAAGAAGTTATACCATATTTTGTTTGCTTGCTTTAGCGCCAAGCCTTATAATGGGTTATCTACTCTGTGTCCGTCGCGGGGATTGAAACCCAAATTTAATCTCAATGCCTTTTTAACAAGTGTGTAAACTAAATAAATGTAGTTTCATATTTCGAATGTATTTTTCTGAGAACAAGAGTGGAATTCCAGTTACTTATACATCATTTGTGTAAAATATCTAGATTGCTTAAATTTCATATAAGAAAATTCTAGATGGATTTTGCACCTAAATTTCAAATATTTAGAGAATAGTCTATCATATTCTTATGTGCCAGGTGTGGCCTAGTAGTTAACATGACAAGAGTGCGAATCCAAAAATTCATGGTTCACGGATCCGTTACCACAAAAACGCGCTCCGCAATTGAGGCGCATGTGTGCATTATAAGAGCGGCCAGTCAACTCCCACTATTCGATCAGTCAAAGAGTTGGCGGTAGATACAGTTGACTAGATGCCTTGCCTCTAGGCTAGCAGTTCAAATTAACGGAAGGCTATGCGCAGATCGCCCTTGTGTGGCTTTACGCCTAAGAAAAAAAAAGTTTTACGCGAAATTCTGAAACAAGTAAATTATATAAGCAAAAAACATAATTGTCTATTATGGTTGTTTTTACGAGATGCACGAGGAAAGCATTCACATGACTGCTACAGACGGACAAACATTTTAAGTGTTTCTTTCCTGCCTCCGTAGCATGATAATAAACTCAATTTCACGTGTTTTATACTTAATTAACTTGTATATTTCGTATATATACGATCTTCCTACTACAACGAATGTGGTACAGGTTGTTATAACTAAATTGGTAGATTATTATGGAACCTTAAAATTTTCATCCGTCAATGGATCACAAAGATCCAAAAGGATTCTTACTCTGACAAGTAATAACCATCTCGCCTTTCTTGTCGACGTCGCTGGTGCTTGCCTCTGTAGCTTCTTTCCTTGAACTTCCAGAGTCAGCAGGTTGTGTCATGTACATATGCATAGGAAAGTGTGTCTCCGCGGATCCCAGTCCCAAACCTGGATTATTCTGTCCAACTGCTAATCCTGAGGTAGACATTTTTTCAGCTCCGTGCATCGCTGCAGCCTGTTGTGCACCTGAAGAATGAAGGACGTAAAGAACTTAATATCTAATCCTTACCCTAGTTCTGATTTGTAAATGACTTTTATAAAGTGACAAAAATTACATCAGCTTAATCTAGTTCACACCGTAACAGTTGTTGTTCATCTAATTCGATAATACAAATGGTGTTTCAACCACTAACGTGTCTGTTGTATCCAAGCCGTCCTGATGAGCCTTGCTTTTGGGCAAAAGAGTTCGTATACACTGAATATAACAGAGCTAATGTGGTTGTAGATTGTTATATGTTCTTCTTTAGTTTCACTCATAAATTATCCTAAGCAATAATACTTCCATTTTTGTCGAACGCGACTTGAATTTATAACAACGCAATAATGTACTTACAGCAATCGTGGCACACCACGAATAATTATCAACTTAACAATATCTAAATGCCTTTAGTGACACCAGAAAAGAATGAACAATCAAGGAATGTTTGCTCTTTATGAAAATATAAATAGTACGCCGACAAAGATTGACTGTCAATGAACAGAAATAATGATATATATAATAAGAATCATTCGCAGAAGTTTGACAATCAAAGTAATAAATTCGGTAATTATAGATTTTTAAATAAAATCGGCTATTTCATTATACATCTATACAGAATTGTATGTTTCATTCACTGGTTCTTCATTTTACTTTCAAATCTGTTAGACAGATATTCACCCAGGGTCGAGACGGCGATTGAACCAAAACCCAGCAAAATCACTGAGGTTCGTGTTACTTATGTAAATGTATGAAAAACTATTCAATTATAATTTGATGTCTTTGATGGAGACTTAACACAGGAAGAGTATATAGGCTTAGATAAACCACTCATAATATCGAATTCCTTAGAGAGTTTTATAATATATCATTATTTACAAAATCAAGGATTGTTTGTTGTTAAGCG
>NW_013666137.1:201664-206528 GCF_000517525.1 Limulus polyphemus
CTGTGCTGTGCCCACCACGGGTATCGAAACCCATTTTTAGAGCCTGTAAACTTTCCGCTGTTCCACTGGGAGGCCGATTTATAGCCGCGGCATAACGGCTCATAGAATGGCTCTGAGTTGTTGTTTCTTTCTTTTTTTTTTTTTTTTTCAAGTACAAACTTTTAGCTCATAGCTCCATCATCTCTTGACCGATTTGATATCTAATTACAGTTTTTAGACTCAGGAGATTAAACCATTTCGATTGACGTATGTGACCACGCCCAAGGTCTCGTAGATTAATTTATTCTAATTATGCCTAAAAGAATTTCAATTTGAGGGTAGGCTGGTAGAAATCCTGATAAAATCGAATCGGGTATACGTGCATCCAACGCTTGGTATTGCTGGCGCACAAAAATATCTAATATATAAAGCTAAGTTTGTGTCTGTTTGTTCACACCTTTCAGTCCCTATAATAGTAAGCCCATAAAGATATGTAATCTGCGTACTCAGGTTTAATGTCTGCGACGTCACATTCTTAATGTCAATGACAACTTTGTAATTTTTTTTTTTCTACAGAAGGTGAGGGGTCAGACCCAAATACAAATAAGTAACATTACTACATGAAACTACATAACTTTAATCACACTAAATGTACACACTTCAAGTTGTGAATAAATCCCTGTTGCACCACTGGTCTGTTTATTATTTCGTAACAAAACTTGACGTACAATGCTCAAATCAGGGGTTCGATTCCTCATGGTAGCCAGAGCGCATTAGCCCATTATGTAGCTTTTCGTTAAACCACAACAAACAAATAAAGAATACAGAATTTGTCAATAAGAAAAACGCTGTTACTGTGGCACTACACGTACTATCTATTACAACTATATTCAGTTTTTGTCTGTCCTGAAAATGCACGAATATCTTACTATCTACAAGCGCACGTTCCCGCACTACATTTCAACAGCCCCCCCCCCAGGGGCATGTCTGCGGACTTACAATGCTAGAAACCTGGTTTCGATACTCGTAGTGGGCAGAGCACAGATAGCCCACTGTGTAGCTTTGTGCTTAACTAAATAAAACAAACATTTCAACAGATAGAAACAAAAAGTCGGATGTAAATGTACAGTAATAAATATTTTGCACAATAACATATTAAAAGCTTATCAGAATTTTAAAAAAGGTTTAACGTTAGGTCGTAGAATAGTATATTTATTGAGAGTATTAAGTACGGTAAAGTTTAGCCCTCACTAAACTAAAGCAAAAGACGTACACAAGTTACAGTGTTAATTTATCTCTCTATCAAATATAGGCTGTACTTAATAAAAGTTTAACTAATGTTAGGCCTAAAACAAGTTGACTTGCCAGTTTCGGTGTCTACGATTATAATCCTTTTGTATTAATCCACAAATCCTGTATTTATAGAAGTATTGTTGCAATAAAGACATTAATTTAACCGTAACTATTTTGCAGGTCTCTGCTAGACCTGAATAATACTTATTTAGAACTAAAAGTTGGTTAAAGATACTAATTTGACCGCAAACTATTTTGCTGATCTCTGCTAGTTAACAATAGACGAGATTTGAGAATGGGTGATTTTTAGATATTTCACAATAACATGGACTTGTTGCTGATAACTCAAGATTACGAGAGTTATATGAATGGATCATTGAAAACATTTATTTACAGCACTGGTGAAAAACGAGTACAAAAAAAACATCTGGTAAGTTATTTAATCTTGCATAGAAGTTTAAAACTTATCGGTATATACACAGATAAGTAAACCTACTTGGATGTCCAACAAGTCCTGTGAAGGGGTGATGAGTAGCATTCCTGAAGTGAGGTGGAAAAGGTCCATATAAACCACCTCCTGGGAGAAACGTTGGACCAACCTGCAGTTATAAAAAGCAATATATGTTACAATAACATTTTTAGCAGTATTCAAGAGAATTAAAGCAAACGTTTCCAAAAAGGCCAATATCCAAGTTTCTGTACTAGTTCTTAACCTTCCTATCACCCTACATGAAGAATGTAGCTAACCTTCAAGAATGTTCTAATTATGTACAACGTTTCGTTATTTAACGAGACATTCACTGATATTAGAATGACAAATTATGAAACACAAAATTAAACGCAAAAACCGTACAAGATACTTCATTCTAAGGTCGACTTTTATAGTTTTTGTTTTAATTGTCAAACTTTATTTCAAAAGAAAAATAAACCAAAAATAACTACTATCACTTTAAAGAAAAAAAAACAAAACTGAGTGCTACGTAGGTGGTAACCACTACGAAAAACAATTTGTATACATGTGTTTTTGAGACAGTACTTCGCACTATGAAACTAACATTGAAGTATAATTTTTTGTTAGGGAACTCTAAAGACAAGTCAGGTGTGGCATATTGGTTAGCGTGCCTAGAATGTGAATCAGAGGATAGTGGCTGGCGCTCTGTTGCTGTAAAAACGCACTCCAAACGTTAGGGTCGTAGGTATGCTAAAAGAGTGACAGTGAAATCCAACTATTTATCAGACAAGACTTAGTGGTGGGTGCTGTCGACTAGTTAGCTGCCTTTCCTCTAGTCTATCACTTTACAATTACGAACTCATTTGTGCAGATAGCTCTTGTGTATGTAGTTTCGCGCGAAAACAAACAACTAACTAAAGACACTGAACTCAATTATACCTTCTGATAGACACGCACGGACTAGATAAGAGAGGTTTAACTATGCTACAATATTTACAAATAGTACAAATTGAATAGGTTTAATCCACTATTTGAGTAGTTAGAATTGATTTTTTAGAAGCTGGAGTACAACCCGAAAACTACAATGACAAACACGAAAAAAAAATTTGTAATAGAAAAACAAACAAAACAAAAAACAAATAATATAAAACCGCCATCTATACATTACAATAAAGTTAATATCATGGATTCACAGCATTCTTATAAACTCAAGTTGAAGAGGACTACTGATGCCTGAAATACGCGTAAACTAAACTTTGTGTTTCAGATATCCACGAGGAAGTAGCTTTTACTAAGTGGGTAAAAGCGACTTCCTAATGGATAGCTAAAATACTGGAGTTTGAAAACAAGCAAATAATTGAAGTTTTGTTCTTAATGACATTAATTCTACTGATTTTGAAATGGGTTTTAATTTATCCAAACTGGCGTTATTTAGGGAGGTAAAGAAATGGGTTGTGTTGTTAATTACATTACTTCTGTTGACGGCAGAGTGGTTCTTAATGTTTCCAAAATGGCGCTGTTTAGAGAATTAAAGAAATGGTTTTGTTGTTAATTACGTTAATATTGTTGACGACAGAGTGGTTTTTAATGTATCCAACCCAAATTGGTGCTGTTCATAGATGTAAAGAAATGTAGTTTTTAGTCTTACATTCATGATGTTAGAAAAACACGCAGGTTCAAGAAGTCTTGATGGAAATGAATAAAATCCCTACAACCCGCGCGCTTTCGAAAGGTGAACCTTTCTTCTTCAGGGATTGTTTGTTTTGAATTTCGCGCAAAGCTACACGAGGGCTATAATGCGCTAGCCGTCCCTAATTTAGCAGTGTAAGACTAGAGGGAAGACAGCTAGTTATCGCCACCCACCGCCAACTCTTGGGCTACTCTTTTACCAACGAATAGTGGGATTGACCGTCACATTATAACGCCCCCACGGCTGAAAGGGCGAGCATGTTTGGTGTGACGGGGATTCGAACCCGCGACCCTCAGATTTGCGAGTCGAGCACCGTAACCACCTGGCCATGCCGGGCCATTCTTCAGCGACAAACTGACATTAATATTATTACACAATCCAGTTAGTGCTCTCTAGTCACGTAAAGAAAGAGAGTGTTAACGACATCTATAAAATCAAAAGAATAACGTGTGTGCGTGCATGGGAAGTTTTTAAAACTTCATTAAACAATGCAAAAATCAAATTAGGAATAGGACGTCTGGATGACGTCACCATATGTGTAAAGCAGAAGTGGGTGTAGATAGTGCTACTTACTGCAAATGGAAAGGCATTTGGGGAATGGATCTATCATTCTCCAGAGCCCCATCTCATACACCAGTGTTTATATGTTAAGATTTTGTGTATAAATGGCTTTATCTGTCTATATACGCTTATATTACCGTTACTGTCACCATGTTGAGTTTTGATACTTGTCCCCGATACCCAGGTTTTGAAAGCGTCGCCAGATCTGGTGTCTCTTACTAGATATGTCGATCTGTTTATCATTTTTGATCAAACCATTCGGTTTAAAATGCCTTTTATACTAGGGGTATTTAATGGGTAGAACGTGTTGTGAAACAGGTTTAACCTTGCAGTCATTGAGACGTCCCGCACGGTCATCAGATTCGTTAAGAATTCTACGTACTTAACCCAATAGGTCATTTAACTGTTATAATCCACACGCCTATAAATATAACCAACGTGACGCGCCAAAAAGAGTATCTATTATTAATGTGCTATAAACTTCGGAAGCTATAACTGTGATTGTTATAACGCTTATCAATAGGGAAGTTCAGATATTTGACCAGGAATATTTATAATGTTCGAACATTACAAACCATTTAACTTTAGTGGATTCACATCGGACATTAATACTTTTACGAAAACATTACCTAACGTCATCGGTGGAAACTCAATCTCTAATAGGCGGATAAACAGTGAAGACTACAGGGATAGCTCATCGTGAACCCTCGATAAGATATTAAGTAAGTTTCAGACTAGAAAGAATACTTTATATTGCTTGTAAGCTTGTGAAACTTTTGTTTATAAATCATTGTTTGTAATAACTATTTGTAATAACTGTCATTGTAAATTGTATTGTTATGTGTATATTGAAACGTATTTGTGTTAAAAATGAAAACTGTGTGCATCAA
>NW_013666137.1:207528-214482 GCF_000517525.1 Limulus polyphemus
GGTAAGCCTCGCAACATTCCCCATCTGAAACGTGAACTGCTTTTGTTTTTTTCACGAGTGAAATCTCTACCAATTGGTATAGTTTTATTTTAAACCCTCCTGCTTTTATAAAATTAATAATTAAGAGTAATAGAGCTATGGATCGAAATTTCTTTTTGCAAAAGGAGTACTTGTACAAGGTCAAAAGAACAACAACAAAAAACCAGAAGCTACGAACCTGTTACTTTTGCTACCTGATGTCTTGGGTTTAGTGAGATTGAGCGGACCTTCCATACCAGGAGCAGGATCAGAGATCCCTGGGGTAGGGGTTCTGTTAGGTACCTTTCCACACGTGGGGCTAGGATCTCCTGATCCGAGACGATTAGGGGTCAAAGGGCTACTTGACATAGAGCCCATAAACGCATTTCCAGACACCCATGGTTGGAGCGTAGATAAAGAAGACTAAAAAGATATAAACTAATTAATGAAAATTGTTCTAACGAATATTATATTCTAAACTATAGTACAACGACATAAATGTGTTTAATCTATAAGTATGCGCACAGACTACGAAAGCATAGAGCGAGAACAGAAGAATTATTCGTAGAAACCGCGTCATATATATATTTTTAAAAAGTTTTTCAGGTTGCCAACTTTATCGAAAAGTACTTGATTGTATCATACTTTTCCCCTTTTGTCATTCCTATATGATTTTATATCTTTTTTTTTTTCATCATTATAATTTTAACTGCGTTTTTGAGTTTTGGAAAAGTTTTGGGGAAGATGTTATGTTTACCAAAAGTTAAGACCACATTTTTTTGGAGGTTATTTGTTGAAATAATCATTTAGCACGTGATATCTGCATGTTTATACCCCGTGTCTTGATTTTTCCAAACTTAATTTGGCCAGTGAACATAAAATAATTTTATGCGTGTGTTGTGCTGTATATTTATTTATTCAATAGAGAGAGTTGTACGCTTCGAAAAACGCTGTGAAAACATTGAAATGTTGTCAAAAGTCCACAGCTTCTCGTGACTTCTACTGCCAATACAGCCGAAACCTGTCGTGAAGCGAAGGTGGTCAAACTGAGAAGCGGTATGTCAAACAGGCCATATATATACAAATATAAATACTTTCTACTGCCAATACAGCCGAAACCTGTCGTGAAGCAAAGGAGTTAAGAATACGAAGAGAGCAACATGGTAGAATAAACTGTAATATTTATCTAATAAAAGGTCACAGAGGAGAAAAGGTCAAACTGAGAAGCGGTATGTCAAACAGGCCATATATATACAAATATAAATACTTTCGTTGTTGTATACACACACACACATAAGAGCTATGCCCATCGTTGAATTCAGAGGGTGTACAGGGAGAATTCCCCCTATGCAAAAAATCCCCCCCTGAAGTACAATATTTTCAATTTTGTCGAATTTGAATTCATTCTCCCCAGCTTCATATTCCCCACTCCCGGTGGAACAGTTTGTATTCAACACTGGCTAGGCCGTTTATCAAACTTTCTTACATTAATTAAAGCCAGCCTCTACATCAGGTCTTTTGTATATGAGCACAATCTCTTTGTGTTGTTACAGTCCCAGCAAGTTTCTGGATAGTTTGAAAATTTCCATTAAACGATCATAATTTCTGTTTCTGCTTTTTATGCCACCCAAGTGGCACAGCGGTATGTCTGCGAACTTCCAACGCTAGAAACGTGGTTTCGATATTCGTGGTGGGCAGAGCACAAATAGTCCATTTTGTAGCTTTGTGCTTAACTTCAAACAAATCGTTTTCTCGAAAGAGTGATTTTATTATTAGAATTTTATCATTTTAACGATTGTAGTAATTACTGGTGCCTAGATGCTTATATATTTGTAAGGCGTTTTAAAAGTAACTTCAAATATTGCTTGGATTCGTCTAGTATAGCGCATAAATGATTACAGTGTTAAAATTTAGAAAATAAATAAATAATACAATTAAATTCACCGATAGGTGGCGGGTAATGATCCGTCATTGAAGGGTGTCTAAACACAGAGTGTGAAAACTATTTTTAGAAAACCCGGCAAATAGCTTAGTTTGGGATAATATACGTGGTAGTTTACAATGGTAAGAGCGCCACCTGCTAACCTCAAGCTGAGATTAGAAGCACTATAGGGTTAGTTTCATCGGTAATGTATCGGTGAAAAATCCCATAAACACTCACGTCAAAATAGATCTAAATCCCAATCCGAATAGATGGAATAGGGTAGGTTAAAACCGATATGTTTCCAAACGCCCAAAACCAACTGGAAGATTTGTTGAAACACGAGCTATAATAAATATTAGCTTTTCGATGAAAAGATAAAAAATGTTTTTTGTAATTCTAGATGTACTGGGTGTTGTGTAAAATTGATATATAATGATATAATAAAAATAATCGTATGATTGGTATGTGCCAAACCATAAAGACCCACTTCACAAACCTGCGTTCTATAATTCTAAAGTTTCAGTGGAATACTGCTATATTGACTTAGTGCAAGGAAGTATTAGCGCGGTCCTGTGCGAAATAGCTAAGCACGTGTATACATTTCACACGGAGAATATACATACACATTTAACTTTTTGTTTCTTCCTTAATGAAATCAAAGCATCCTTTATGTTACTCCAGAAATAGTGATCACTCATTCTTGGATTAAGACTGTAACATCCGTAATTAAAGTTTTTGAGAAGAAGAAGAAAAAGAAATGGTTTGAAAATGTATACGAAAAAAAAAAAAGTTGAAAACTGCTAGCAACAGTGAAGTTGAAACTTCTGGACTGATAATTTAATATGGCAAGCATGTAATCTAACTCTACCTACTCTCCCCTATTGTTGGGCCGTACCTAAACTGTTTCAATATTTCATATCTTAATGCAAGTCAATTGAATAAAGCACATTTACAACGCACTCTGCTCTTAATATTTCATAGCCAGTGCTCGAGCTTTTGTTCGTTTTCCATTCGCGGGTAGATCAAAGATTTGAGGACCAGAACTGTTCGTATGGCCGGCTTTGATTTAATTTTACCGCGCTTTATGATCGAATCATTGGATGGATTGCAATTATTTCTGGTACGACTACCGTCCGATTTACAACATGCTGATCCACCATTATCGTTGATTTTTCTACAGAACTTGCCTTGGCAGCAGAGTTTTCTACGAGCCCGCACGACTCCCTACGGACAGACCCCGCGCGGTGCGTGCATTACCGGTAACCAGAAACTCTTACGTGGCGTGAAAACTTCCACCATCTGGTGCATGGAGGTCCTCCAATCTACAAAGTGCTGGCGAAAAATGTTTTCTTCGATAAATACGCATCACGGACTCACTTACAGAAATAGAATTTTCTTTTAAATGAATCAAAGCATAAAGTTCTAGTATGTCTCCTATGCTGTAATCAGATCCAAAAATCAATGTCTGATTTAAAGTAAAACAAGTCGTCAACAGGATTGGAAGTTTCTGTTGTCTTAAAACCAGAAAAGTTCGAACTTGTAAAATAGGTTTTTGGTTGCTACGATCTTGCTCGACAAAATTCCAATGTTCTTTCAATGCATGTGTTAGTAATAACCAAGATATGGACTAGTCCTAACAAACTCCTTGGTCACAATAACTAAAGTTATCGAAGATAACTAATGCATTAGTGCACATATAGGAAGTGTACTTTGGTTTGGTTGTTTTAAATGTCGCGCAAAGCTACACTAGGGCTATCTGCGTTAAATGTCCGTAGCCAACTCTTGGGCTACACTTTTACTAACGAATAGTGGGATTGACCGTCAAATTATAACGTTCCCACCTGAAAGGGCGAGCATATTCGGTGATGAAGATTCGAACCCGCGACCCTCAGGTTGCGAGTCGAGCGCCTTAACCACCAGAGGAACTGTAACAATGTACATCGCACTGATTACACATACAGTTATCATATTGCCCCCCCCCCCCCCAGTGGCACAGCGGTATGTCTGCAGACTTACAACGCTAGAAACCGGGTTTCGATACCCGTGGTGGGCAGAGCACAGATAGCCCATTGTGTAGCTTTGTGCTTAACTTCAAACAAAAAAATTATCATATTTATATTACAGATTTCTTTTTCTTTAAGGGTAAAATCAAAAATACTATATGTTTACTGTAGGTATAGCTTCGAACGTTTATAACTTTTATTTCAACCTCTAAGCCTACTTACTACCAACTAAGCTTAGAAGGTTTTCTTAGATTATATAGTGAATTAATTTTAAATTCTGTACGGAAACATAGTTTAAAGAATTTTTTCAGATTTATTTTTATTCTTGATTTAAAGATGCAATAAATTGTTACCCAGCAAAGTAAACTGAGCCAGAATAGAAACAAAATTGTAGAATTTATATCGAATTTCGATTATTGGACCTTTATAGTATTGTTATTATTTATTTACATATTTGTTAAGCACAAAGCTACATGACGTACTCATCATGGGTATCGAAACCCGATTTTTAGAGATTTACCCCTGAGCCACTGGCGAACTTTCTTTTTAAGAAACAGATTGATTTTCCATGAATGTAAGTCAGACAGACACAGATGTAAAAGGGTGGAAACATGTATGTTTATGCATAATTAAGAGTAAAAAATGTAATAACGATTAAGTCCTGCAGTAAAAACCCTAGTAGATTTATTACCTGTAGAGGGCGTATATCAAAGCTAGTCACAAATGAACATCTGTCAGTTTCCACGTTACTCAAAACTGACTTAAACTGTTCTATATTTATACCTTTTTAACTTCATCTAATAATCATTTACCCCAAACTTTCTTCGAAGGTTCTGAGCAGGCTCTATTAATAAACTTAAATTATGACAATGTCATCTGTTCAACAGTTCTGTCACGCATATTTCGTGGGAGAATATGATATATAAATCCAGACCAAAACAATTTACTTCCGAACCTCACATGCATTTCTTTTTTGTAAAATGATTCTGATCATAAAAGCAAAAAGATTGCTTGTAGGATTTCCGTACGAAAAACATGACCAAATAAAACTAACTCAAACACGAGCACAAAATAACACAATATGTTCAAAACTGTCCTATAGCTCAAACACGAGCACAAAATAACACAGCAATTTAGGAGACCCCCCCTTACGACAACCGAAGAATAAACCAATATGTTACAAACTGTTTAACTCAAACACGAGCACGAAATAACACAATATGTTAAAAACAGTCCTATAACTCAAACACGAGCACGAAATAACACAGTAACTTAGAAGAAAAATCTTTCCTTACGGCAACCGAAGAATAAACCAATATGTTACAAACTGTTTAACTCAAACACGAGCACGAAATAACACAATATGTTAAAAACAGTCCTATAACTCAAACACGAGCACAAAATAACACAATATGTTAAAAATTGTCCTATACCTCAACTAATTCAAACAGGAGCACGAAATAATACGGTAAGTTAAAAGAAGACCTTTCCTTATGACAAACGAAAGATAAATCAACGTGAATTAAAAACTGTCCTACAGCTTCAAGCTAATAACTAACAAAACTCCAGAAACGTTGCTGATTCGTGATACCCTTATTCAAACTCCAGAAACGTTCTTAAGTGGGTAAAAAGGCAAATAATGTATAAACCAACATCAATAAAGTTTTTTACAGACAACATACACTTAAAAATTACAATAAAGGTAGGAAAACATCAAAACATCCCGAATCAGAGAAATCTTCAAACGTAACCAGCAAAGTCACAATACTATTCCAAACAGATTTAAGAAGCTCCACCTATGAGTGCTTTACATGGAGGTATTTTCTTGACAGTAGTCCGCTCTGTTGTGAAAATCAGAGATTGAGGGGACGAAATCATTTACCTACAAGGGATAATTCTATCTTTTCTTGGATACTTACAGGTGAGTAGATAAGTACAGGTGAGTAAATACGTACAGGTGAGTAGAACTCTGTCGTATGTACAAAATTAATAATTTTAAATTTATATTACTTTTTAAATTTTCCTTTTGAACTTTTCATAATGAATAAGACGATGCTTTCTCGGGTTGCAGAACCGACTCAACGGGCATTACGTGACAGCTGCGGGCGTGAAGTCTCTACCAGGACTCCCGACCTTACCTGGCACCCTGACGCCTCAAGCACTCATGTTTCTTCCCATGCTAGATGGAGGGCTCTCGGCGGCCACAGTACTTCCTTATGCAGCAACTACATTTCCAGGAGAAAGCAGTTTGGTCACCACGGCAACGGGAATACCACCACTACTTCCCCGCGTCTCTGTTCCTTCGCTAGCACTTAGCGCCCCCTCTCAACAAGTTGGACAAACAACTAGCTTACCTTCTGTAACCCCAACGGTAAGTCACGTTTATCAAGACAAAATAGCTACTACGTTACAGTAGCCTAGGTATTTTTCTTGCTTTGTTTTGCAAACAAAAACAAATATTTCCAAATCATACACGATTTACTTTTTAAGGGACATATTTGACATGTACAAATCAGTAGTTTTAACCATGCAGACAAACAAGCTATTTTTTTACTCTTGGAATATTTCACACCATTAAATGGAGAGTAATTCATATATCTGTGGAAACTGTGATGTCATCTGCATCAAGAAAAATAAATACTACTCACCTGTACGTATTTACTCACCTGTACTTATTTACTCACCTGTACGTATTTACTTACCTGTACGTATTTACTCACCTGTACTGGAGAGTAATTCATATATCTGTGGAAACTGTAATGTCATCTGCATCAAGAAAAATAAATAGTTATCGGGATTTCGTTTACTTGATATCTTACTTTTTCTTAGCTTCCAGTAATCCAATTAATACATTTTATTTGTGCTATGAATCAATTACTATATTGTTGTTGTTAAGTAATTTAGGGTTGTCCGCATCTCGA
The DNA here is from genome assembly GCF_000517525.1 of Limulus polyphemus. Classification (NCBI taxonomy): domain Eukaryota; kingdom Metazoa; phylum Arthropoda; class Merostomata; order Xiphosura; family Limulidae; genus Limulus; species Limulus polyphemus. Next base: position 214,395 of record NW_013666137.1, read on the forward strand.
ATAAAGTTTGTTTGTAGTTAAGCACAAAGCTATACAATGGGCTATCTGTGCTTTGCCCACCAGGGGGTATCGCAACCGGTGTAGCAAT
>NW_013666137.1:215364-216921 GCF_000517525.1 Limulus polyphemus
AGTATCGACCCTGTGAGAATTATTATTATTATCTAAGTTAGTATCGACCCTGTGGGAATTATTATTATTATCTAAGTTAGTATCGACCCTGTGGGAATTATTATTATTATCTAAGTTAGTATCGACCCTGTGGGAATTATTATTATTATCTAAGTTAGTGTCGTAGATTTTCCATTCGCACTAAATACGTGGCCCGGCAAGGCCAGGTGGTTAGGGCACTCGACTCGCAATCTGTGGGTCGCGGGTTCAAATCCCCGTCACACCAAACATGCTAGCCCTTTTAGCCGTGGGGGCGTTATAATGTAACGGTCAATCCCACTATTCGTTGGTAAAAGAGTAGCCCAAGAGTTGGCGGTGGATGGTGATGACTAGCTGCCTTCCCTCTAGTCTTACACTGCTAAATTAGGGACGGCTAACGCAGATAGCCCTCGTGTAGCTTAGCGCGCAATTCAAAACAAACAAACAAACTAAATACGTACAATTCTGTTATTCCTATAAATCCATCGGCAAGTTTTGAAAATTATTTACACGTTTTTAGAAATGTGAGCTAACGGTTTTACATGTAAAACGTCTCCTGGTGGGTAAGTTTACAGATTCGGTTGTTTGTTGTCAAGCGTAAAGCTACACAATGGGCTGTCTGTGCACTACCCATTGCGGGTACCGATACCTGAGTTTTAGCGTTATAAGTCTTCAAACTTATCGCTGAGCCACTGAACGGCTGTTTACGTTTATGGACTCAGAAAGCTAAAATAGCCTATTGTATAGCTCTGTGCAACATAACAAACAACATAAATAATACACACACACACACACATATATATATATATATATATGAAAAAAGCAACTATATATTTTTTGCACAAACACAACCAGAAAATCTTTCCTGCGCGTGTAACTTAACTTATTCGCCAGAGAAAATGCCAGAAATTTTTGACATTAGGTTTAAAGTAATTAAGATTTAGCCAATGAAATTTGTTACTACACAGTATCTAACTATAAAATAAATACACCTTTAATTATTTTTTTTTCGCTACTAAGGTTTCATATCTTGTTTTATGACCTCCACCAAGGCCCGGCATGGCCACGTGGTTAGGGCGCTCGACTCGCAATCTGAAGGTCGCGGTTTCGAATCCCCGTCCCACCAAACATGCTCGCCCTTTTAGCCGTGGGGGCGTTATAATGTGACGGTCAATCCCACTATTCGTTGGTAAAAGAGTAGCCCAAGAGTTGGCGGTGGGTGGTGATGACTAGCTGCCTTCCCTCTAGTCTTACACTGCTAAATTAGGGACGGCTAGCGCAGATAGCCCTCGTGTAGCTTAGCGCAAAATTCAAAAAGAAACAAGACTTTCACCAAACAGACCTTTGCCTAAAGTTTTTTTTTTTTCAATTGCACAATTATATTTTAACTTCATCATTTGTTAATACGTGACGCCTTATTCCACCTCATATATTCAGGCCTAGTAACGAATGATCCAAAAATGAAGAATATTCTAGTAAATACATTGATTTAAAAACTCTGGAATGGAATTTTATAATCTGAAATAAGTTTTTTTTTTA
>NW_013666137.1:217889-242774 GCF_000517525.1 Limulus polyphemus
GACGCCTTATTACACCTCATATATACAGACCTTGTTACAACCGATCCAAACCATGAAAAATATTCCAGTAAATACATTTATTTATCAACTATGGAATGAAAATAAATATTAAAAAAAAACATATTTAAGATTATAAAACACAAATTGTACACCTGTAAAAATATTTGTGCACTTGAAAATTCACTCATATAATTAAGTTCAAGTGGAATCAACTGCACGCTAGAAAAACCCCTGCCACCAAGTTTATAATTATTTGATACGTAATGCCAGTTATATCCCGAAATAAAGCATTTGAATCGTCTTATTGAATAAACGTTCCTCGATGGGATAGCGATAAGTTTACAGAAGTACAATGCTAAAACCCGAGTTTCGATTCCCGGCGGTGAACACAGCAGATGGCCCAGTGTGGTTTTGTTATAAAATAAATGCCAACAAATGACGTGAGATTTACTATATCTACTAAACCGGTACGATCGCTTTATCTTCCGGAACTTCTTCCCGTCCTTCGTCCCTGAAAGGGTTGTGTTTAATGGTGAACATTACAGACGTGAGAAAGTACCAAGAGATCAGTTACATTACACTTCATTAAGCAACACTATAAAATAATACGACAAAAACCAGATGTACAGTCTGTGTTCTGAAAAGTGATGAATGATTGTATATGGGGATGAAGGAGTTACGATCTCAGTCTTTTTTTTTTTTTTTAACAAGAACGTTTAGTATTGAAAAACATTATTCTGGGGATAAACAACAATGACTCTGTTGTGTGTGTACGAGGGGTAAGGTTTCATTATATTATGTAGAAATCACGTGGGATTTGGGCCTACCTGGAGTTCCAGGATTTTTTGTTGTTGTTGGACTAACTGTTGCTGTTGGCGATGGATTTGTTCCTGTTGCCACTGTTGAATTTTATCGTTCTCCTCGCTACTTTCAGCATCAAACTGGAAAAAAAGGAACAAAAACTGTAAGAACATAAAAGGAAAAAACGAACACACTTACTTGAGAAATAACTTGGTTTGTTTGTTATATATTTGTTTTATCTCAAAGCCACACAATGGCTATCTAAGGTCTGTCCACCACAGGGAATCGAAATCCGTGAACTTACTACTGACCCATCAGAGGTGCGAATTAGTTTGTCTAAGAAGGAAAATGTTTGGTTAACTGCAACGCAAACACCTTGCTTCAGTTCAAGTTTTACAATACTAATGTGAATGGTTTAATCAATAAACCAGATAAGAAACATTATAGCATTAGTAACAATAACTAAATCCTGGTTTTTCTCAGATTCGCTATACTAGGGAAACAAATGGTATAAATGTGATTGCTTTTGATCACGAACAGGATTAATCCTCCAGTCTTAATGCCATTAAATATAAATGGTTAATTTTGAATAGGACTAATCTTCTAATCTTAATGCCATTAAATGTAAATGGTTAATTTTGAATAGGACTAATCTTCTAATCTTAATGACATTAAATGTAAATGGTTAATTTTGAATAGGACTAATCTTCTAATCTTAATGACATTAAATGTAAATGGTTAATTTTGAATAGGACTAATCTTCTAATCTTGATGCCATTAAATGCAATTGGTTAATTTTGAATAGAACTAATCTTCTAATCTTAATGCCATTAAATGTAAATGGTTAGTTTTGAATAGGACTAATCTTCTAATCTTAATGCCATTAAATGCAGTTGGTTAATTTTGAATAGAACTAATCTTCTAATCTTAATGCCATTAAATGTAATTGGTTAATTTTGAATAGGACTAATCTTGTAATCTTAATGCCCTTAAATGTAATTGGTTAATTATGAATTGGGCTAATATTCTAATCTTAATGTCCTTAAATATAATTGGTTAATCATGAATAGGACTAATCTTCTAATTTTAATGCTATTAAATATGATTGGTTAATCGTGAATAGGAATAATCCTCTAATCTTAATGCCCTTAAATGTAATTGGTTAATCATAAATAAGACTAATCCTCTAATTGTAATGTCCTTAAATATGATTGGTTAATCGTGAATAGGACTAATTCTCTAAATTTAATGTGATTACATAATCAAAAATAAAACTAATTTTCTAATCTTAATGCCCTTAAATGCATTTGCTTAACCACGAATAAGATTAATTCTCTAATCTTAATGCTCTGTACATATTGTAAAACTCTAGTAGAAAAAACAGTATTGAAACGGTTTGATTAGAATTTTTTTAATCATAGCCACAACTCATATCACGGAAATTCTTGTCATTTATTTCGAGAAATATTTGCCGAAAACAGTATCTAAGGTCCATTCTCATGCATGACATGCTAATAGTAAATATATAAACTGTTGTCTATCGCCATCTGTTGGTATGTTCACAAATACATTTTAAACGTACATGAAATTTTCCCAAAATAAAAACAAATGCTTCAAACTTTTTATTTTTAAGAATAAATTAATAAAAAGTTATCATGTTTTTGATATTATTGTTCTGTATCAAAGCATTAAAATTTATAAGGGATGGTATTTTTAAGTTTGATGCTACATTGTGCTTTGAATATAAAACTCAAGACAAAACTTCAATTCTAAAAGTAATAAATGAACCACTAACAAGTTTCTTTAAATGGAAAAAAAAGTAAAACACTTACTGGAATGCAGTTGGATTAACTAGTAATTAAAATGATTAAGACACTGTACAGTCAATTAAAATGGAAATGTGTCGTGTCATTCGCCGCCATAGCTGTTATCTCAAATCTTGTTTGTCCTCTGTAGAAAAGGGTCTTTGATTTCAAGTAACACGATAACATTATTAATAATTTAAACACACGCACTTTTATGATATAGAAATGTGTAAGTTATACACATACACGTACTGACTTGTTTGTACATGTGAGTTTTGTATTTGTACATGTTGTTTGAAATATTAATGATTTCATAACACAAATATCGTATCTTCCGAGTTGATCTTTGTACTAGTTTTGTACAGAATTGCTCATTAACTTCTGAGTCTCTGTATGTAGGAGGATTCGGATTTGTAAGACTTATAACTATGACCTCAACATTTTTTTTTTATTATTATTTCACTTGTAAGGTTAAATGTGCGAGTTCATCCTCACTTGGAGGTGAAACCAGTACAAAGGTCCCTTTTGTTTAAGCTTCAGTAAATGTAATGTTAAAAATGATGGTGCTTGAAACAAGAGGTAAACATCGAGCTTGGGAAATTTATAAATTAATAACAGCGAGCCATGTGTGATCCTTTAGATATTCTCCCACGTTTGAAAGTTTTAATGTCAACACCATATGTAATTGAATAACAATGAAAGTCAGAGACAAAGAAATCTTTCCCCGAAATAACACAGCTGCTGTTGTTGTTGTTTTTTTCCAGCCCGGACAGTTACTCGTCGCCCCCTGGGCCCGACGTTGATCTCGTTTTGATAGATGTGGTGACTAAAGTATGTACATATCGTGTCATCACACACGTATATTGTCTGTGTGTTAGGCTCTCTTAATATAACTCGAACATTTTTATGTTTAAAAGTGTTTAAAAGGTTTCACGCTGCTTATACTTTAGGTTCACAGCTTAATGACACATGCAGAATTCTGCTCACATGTTCAGAAACATAAAATCTGTTACATCACACACTTTAAGCAAGAATTCCAGCAATAAGCCAGTGTAATTAAGTGAGTAAACTATCAGGTATAAGGATATATTTCTGAGGTTATGATGGTTTTGTTATAATTTCTTAAACTGTCCAGAAATGAAATGACTTTCAAATAAAAAAGTAATAATGAGTTGTCTTTATAATTCCAAACCTTCATTATACTGTTGTGACCAACGTCTTTCACGAATAATGCGATAAATATAAATTATGAAAATATTATAAAGTATTCAAATTTATTTTGGTAAATTAGCCATTGTCGTATCGTTCAAAATGTGGAAAGTGAAAATATCTCTACTGCCTTTCTGCAAAAAAAATGTATTTCATCTTTAAACTCAATCAAAATGTTGAGCTTTTGTGCTTAAACGCCAGGACTAGTTGTTTAATACATGACATTTCAGTGACGTAACATGCGTAATATTTCTGGATATATTTAGAGCACAGTACCGGATTTAAATTTGCACTCACACTGTACTCCCATTAAATTTCTTAGTGTTTAAGATTCACATCTCACTCATCCGTGATGCGTTAAACAATTTTTTTTAATGGTTTTGGATAAGGTTTAGCCTCTTATGATGGATATTACAATATGTCAGCAAGCTCTCTTAGAGGAACCTGTACTATTAGTGCTAACAAAAGTATGAGTCTTGTTGACTGCAGGTTTAAAATATTTAGAATGTCTAATCAGTAACGTTTCAGCTTTACTAGTTATACATGGAATTTATTAATCCTTAGATAGTTAAACTAAAAACTTAGCTAGAAAAAAAGTGATGAACAAAATAAAACATTTAAATTAAAACATTTTAGTGAATATGTTTTTTTAACTTCTCTCTTACTGAAATGTAAATAGCTTTATATATCTATGGTAAGTGGTAATAGTTTCACGTATCTTCTCAATATGCGCTTTCTGCACGTGTTCTGGTAACGCCTGAAAACTTTGTTTTTTAAATCTGTAAACAGGAAGCCTAGTGAACAGTAGATGAATTACGGGCATCTTTCAACTGTAATCTTTTATCACTAACATGTAAACTTTTACTGGATAAAAATAGTAACTGTTGTAAGTCCACCACAAAGAGTTAAGCCTATGTTATCATGAAACATATCAGAAAATGACAATACTGCCCGGTAATAATAAAAATAACGTCAGTAAGGGGGTTAGAGTCACAAGTAACACATGAGAATGAAGGTAACTATAAGTACAACAGAAGTAACATGAAATGTCATAAAATGATGGGAGCAAAGCAAACAGTGTACAGTTCTCGTCCCTTATGACCGCCAGAATGAAATCTCGTCTCTAATTAGCTTGGTGAACGAGAGTACACAAGTGTATCTCAAATGTCACTTGATTTTTATGGAGACTGAAGTACTGCTGGGAAGAGCGGAAGTCAGTTCCCATGACTTTTTGGTCGCCCCGCCAAACCTGGCGAGTGGCAAGCCCATTTTTCTCTCTCAACTGACCGTGTAGCTGCGAAAAGACGGAATCCATGTGCCTTTCCGATCTCCTTGTTTTCCTCCACAGGGAAGGAGGTGTGGGAGGAGGAAGAGAAAGAGGGGTCATTCAAAGGAAACGAGAGTGATTGTGTTACCCACACCCTACTCCCAAATGACACACTGCTCTGACAAATGGAGACCCCAGCTGTGAAACACGTGTTGGTTGGTGGCGGGGGGGAGGGGGTAAAGTTGGTCAACGGTTTTAAATTTTCAGCCCTTTGTCCTTTGGTACAAAGGGAAGTTAAAAAATACACAAATTTAAAAAAAAGTTATGCCATATAATACAGAATGATAGTTTACTGACAAACTATAAAAATTACATCCGGGACAAACTATAAAGATTACATCCGGAACAAACTATAAAGATTACATCCGGAACAAACTATAAAGATTACATCCGGGACAAACTATAAAGATTACATCCGGAACAAACTATAAAGATTAGAAGATGGCAAAAGAAGGAAAGTGCCAAGAAGAAGGAAGCCTACTTTAAACCAAGGATTTTCTCAATGTGGTCTCTATTATGCAAATATGAATGAAGAAAGTTGTATATGCTAGAAAATTAAATTAAATTATTTTAAGTATCTTTCAACATGAATATTAAATAGATGGAATACAGTCACGGTCTGCAAAGTTGTCGTATTAAGATTCTGTTTTTTCTTGGCAGATTTCTATACAATTTTATGAATATGTTTTTAGAAATGATGAGTTGAATTTCATCTCAAGAATGGCTTTACAGTTCTGTATTTACAGTTTGCTAGCTTATAGAATAGTAGAGTGCAACCTTCTTGAAATAACTAACGTGTTTGATAATCTTATAAGGGATTGCCGTAACATCGGTCTATCTGCTGTGTCCACCGAGGGGAATCGAACCCCTTATTGTAGCGTTGTAAATCCGAAAAATTAGCGTAACAGAATAACTGACTCATCATTAGGTGCATTAAAGTTTTTTTTTTACAACCGTACGGACTGACCTGTGGGTAATAATGTATTGGTTTGTAGATTATCTAAAATAATCTCGGATGTAATCTTTATAGTTTGTTCCGGATGTTTCTTCTTATCATCTTCTTTCTTCTTGACACCTTCCTTCTTTTGTCATCTTCCTTCTTCTTATCATCTTCTTTCTTCTTGACACCTTCCTTCTTTTGTCATCTTCCTTCTTCTTGTCATCTTCCTTCTTCTTGACACCTTCCTTCTTTTGTCATCTTCCTTCTTCTTGTAATCTTCCTTCTTCTTGCCATCGTGTGGTAAATGATATTTGTACTATCCTGTTGAACTTATATTACTGTTTCAAATACTTTACCAGTTATTTTCCTTTTTCGAAGAAGTTAATATATATATATCTTACACCAAACGTTGTCTCAGTTATACGTGTAAATAAAGATATATTCGTTACGGAAAACTATCTACCTATCTTATACCAGTGTTAATGGATTATGAATTAGATATATGTGGAAGTCATAAAATTCAGCCTAAGATCAAGGTCGAAGAAAGAAATAGATAAATAATTATTCAACCCGCTGTATTACAAGCAGGATATCGTTCCAGTTGTAGTTTTATTTAAAATGTTTGGGAAGGTAAGTTCAAATGAGGAGTGTCTTTTTATGATTCGACATGGAAAGCAGCCTTAGGCTTAGGAAAAGAACCGAGCTGCCGCGAGTTCGTGTGTTTCTGCCTTTAAAAACGGATTCCAAGTGTGAATAGCTTCTTCTAATTCTCTCGCATCGAACGACAGTGTGAATAGCTTCTTCTAATTCTCTCGGATCAACGACAGTGTGAATAGCTTCTTCTAATTCTCTCGCATCGAACGACAGTGTGAATAGCTTCTTCTAATTCTCTCGCATCGAACGACAGTGTGAATAGCTTCTTCTAATTCTCTCGCATCAAACGACAGTGTGAAATAAGAACGCCAATTCCAAGCCGAGTCATAAACTAATTTCATCAAATTGGGCACATTTTGAGGTAATATCAAAGAAGAATAATTCGAGGTGGGCATGTAAGTTTAAAAAAAAAACAAACGAAAAACGCTGAGCGTTCATTATTCCTATTCTGACTACGTGAAATGCACAGTGTCTTCAGTCAACTATAACTACTTGTCATTAACTGTTACACTGTACGTGCTCATGAGATTCACGTAAATTAAGTTTACGCTAAGGTTTATAACGTAAATTAGACGAATATGTTGGCTTGGCGTGGAAAGATCTTCAATGAAGACATATTTTATTACTTTACATACTGAACTAGTAAGATCTGACTTCATGTTATTAAATCTTTTTAATTACAATTTTCTGATTTGGTAACTTTGTTTTAAAACAAATTTACCAAATCAGAAAATTGTAATTAAAAAGATTTAATAACATGAAGTCAGATCTTACTAGTTCAGTATGTAAAGTAATAAAAAAATGTCTTCAGACACCATAATCATCAAAACAAATTTACCAAATCAGAAAATTGTAATTAAAAAGATTTAATAACATGAAGTCAGATCTTACTAGTTCAGTATGTAAAGTAATAAAAAAATGTCTTCAGACACCATAATCATCCATGATTCCATGGTGTCGGTGCAGAAATTACGCACATGTTAATTTATAAATTTGTTTATCAAGTTGGTTATTTTGATGTATTTATTACGGGTGGTCTTTCCAGAACAGGTTCTAGTGGTTAACTATGAAACCTGATAGAGTACTCTATCAAATAGTTAAAAATAAATAAAAACTCGTTCACCAGGTGTCGATATTGGAATATTTTATCTTTAAAAACGGCTGATATGTAACCGATTATTTTGCTGTATTTACTTGAGTTTTACAACCTCTATTATTACATAAATTCTTATAAAGTCGCATTCGCGATGAGAAATATAGGCTTAAAACTTTTTCCCATGTTAAACAGTTTTAAAATACAGTTTCCTCCGTAAATACCAAACTAATAATTTCGCTGTTAAAAGTTAATCTTACAACAATCGTAAAATTATTCAACTTAATAACAACAACAACAACAAAAAAAACACAGAAGAAAAAAAGCATGCGACATACTTGAAAACAAATATGAATTGTTAGTTGGGCAACATTTTTTTCACACCATGTTGTGTGGAAACCAGTGATATCGTAAATACCATGCTTAGTTTTAACAAAAATGTTTACACTTCTCAAATATCGACATTGTAGGACAGGGTGTCGCCTGGAGTCGCTGCCATCGCCATCTATGGAAAGATTTATGACAGTATTCCAGCCTTAAAGCATTAGATCAGTGGTTACTTAGACAACGTCATGTTTATTCATCTTCTTCTATGCCTCAACTAAGGTTTCTTCCACAGTTTATAGCAGCAATTAGGCTTAGCAATCAGAGAAGTAACTGGGCCATTAATAACCGAATTTATGAAACAGTTACAGTAATGTTGCCTGCGAAATTTGTTCTAGGCAATTAGTTGGAGTACAAATCTTATGGGAATTTCAGAGAGACAGATGGACGGAAACAGTTTAGAATAAAAACCAAACAGACGAAGCCATGTTTTCGTCTGAAGATCTGAGAAATCTACAGCTTCACATTTGTACTTTGATATTAATCCGAATTTTAATATTAAATTACCAGAATAATACTTTTCAACTGAGTTATTATTAGTAAGATATTCAAAATCAAAAGTTAAGAGCCGTTGGGGGAGAGAGGGGGGTAGCTAGATATATGTAAAAACTTATAACTTTGGGTCGTCACTTTTAGAACTTGGCTGTGCTCAAAAATGTATTATTCTTTTCTATTGAAGCAACTGCCATTTCATTGATACTTATTTGGAAATGTTTAACCTGTAACATTAATTGTGTATATAGCTTAGATAGATAAGTACTCACAGTAAAGGTGCTGTGATAGATAAGTACTCATAGTATAGGTGCCGTGATAGCTAAATACTCACAGTACAGGTGCCGCGATAGATAAATACTCACAGTAAAGGTGCTGTGATAGATAAGTACTCACAGTAAAGGTGCCGTGATAGATAAATACTCACAGTGAAGGTGCCGTGACAGATAAGTACTCACAGTACAGGTGCCGCGATAGATAAGTACTCACAGTAAAGGTGCCGTGATAGATAAGTACTCACAGTACAGGTGCCGTGATAGATAAATACTCACAGTGAAGGTGCCGTGATAGATAAATACTCACAGTAAAGGTGCCGTGATAGATAAGTACTCACAGTACAGGTGCCGCGATAGATAAGTACTAACAGTAAAGGTGCCGCGATAGATAAATACATCACAGTGAAGGTGCCGTGATAGATAAGTACTCACAGTACAGGTGCCGCGATAGATAAGTACTAACAGTATAGGTGCCGCGATAGATAAATAATCACAGTGAAGGTGCCGTGGTAGATAAGTACTCACAGTAAAGGTGCCGCGATAGATAAATACACACAGTGAAGGTGCCGTGACAGATAAATACACACAGTGAAGGTGCCGCGATAGATAAGTACTCACAGTGAAGGTGCCGCGATAGATAAATACTCACAGTAATAAATAATATACTTGTGAACTGAGGAACTATCATATCAGCGACATCTATACATTTCATATATATATATATAATTAATAATTATTTTATTAATGACTGTTAGAGTATCAGTTTAACTTTTAAAGGGATTGTTATGTACTATGCATACTCTTATAAACAAATCCCTTGACTCAACAATATCCAAAAAGAAACTTGTGAACTTTGTGTTGATTAAAAGATCGTATCCTTTCTACGAATGATGAAACTTTTACTAAACCACTTGTTACTTAACGACAAGAGTTCAAAAGATGGACAGAAGTGTACATAATAGTATAAAGTTTCTGTTTAGAAGAAAGCCAAACAGATCAAGATGGTGAAACATCGGGTTATCGTTTTGGTCTTTTGCCAGAAATTTCGAGCTGGGCAACAAATATTGGGTTGGTTGAAAGTAAGTGATGTAGTAACTTAACTGTTGACCTTGACAACACTGTAGTAATGGCAACGAAAGCTACACTGTTTTAAACTGAAAAAAAGTCAAGTTCTTATAAAACTGGAAACTTGAAAGATGATGACGATGAGTTGGCTGAAAATAGAAACGTTGAGATGAACGTGTAAAATGACTAGTTAAAATAAATGGTTAGACGTATATTCTAAAAGCAACGTTTTGAAATGAACTATCAAAAATGACGGTTTTTTTTTACTTTAAGGATTAACGTTTAATAGTTTATTGATGTCATTTGCATTAACACATCCTACTTTTTCACTTATGTGTAGGCATCTTATATCCTCGATGTAATTTACTGATAATAAAATACGGAAATTTGGAGATGTCTGAAAACTCAGTAGTTTTCTATCGATCGTTGTGTATCCGATTTCTTACTTTGGCCTCCGCCTAACGAATCTTTTGTATCTGTAAGAGATATGTCTAACAATTTAAAATATCGAAGCAAATGAAAAAAACAAAACAAAACATGTTTCTTGTGGTGTTATTTAGTTTTTAGGAAGAAAGACAATGCTTAGGCCATAAAGAACCTCAAATCATACAAACTGCGATCACTAAAACGTCATCATTAGGGCCTAATCGTTCATTTTGTCGATTATTGAAAATATGTGAGTGTAATCAGAGAAACACGCAGCAGGGAAATTGAGACAAAACAATTAGAAAAACATTTGATGTTACCTACAATCATTAGGCCTATCAAATCGTCATCAAGTTCACAGCACGTCTATAACCAGAGTTTCTCGTCTGCAACTGAAGCAGCTTGATGATCTATCTAACAACACCTGCAGACAAGGAAATAGCCAGAACAACAAGCGCCGTCTTCAAGACCGACCAGCTGGATGAAGTCTGTTAGGTCAGTCTTACCACATGTGTTCTCATCAACACTGGGTTTTTATGGTTGTTTTAAAGACAACATCCGCAGTAAGATTATTGGCTTCAAGTAGTTGTGGCTCTTTAAAAACGTTCTAAAAGTTCTAAAGACGGTGATCATTTGTATAGGAGAAGATTACATACGGAAACATTTAAAAACAGGAGAACCACATAAATTAAAAAAAAAAAAAAAACGGTTCAGTCTAGCTTCAGCATCTGTACTCAACTAACGTTGTTTGATTTACATAGAATAGTGAGTGCTGAACGGTATGGATAATTTTAAGTTTTTCCAAAAGCAATAATACAATTGATTCACTTTGCTTCCCAATGTGGTAACAGCTTTAATAATAGTTCTTCAATTTTGGTCTGTCCTTACTTTGTGTAACCTGGTACGATTCCACGATGATAGTTAACTTTTCTTACATAAATAAGACATGAAACAAGGCAGATTAACCATTCATGCAATAAGCATTTGGGTTATAGAACTTACAAGAACACGTAACTTAGGTCTATAAAACTTACAACAACACATAACCTAAATCTATGGAACTTACAACAATATATAACCCAAATCTATAAAACTTAAACACTAAATGATCTAAATCTATAAAACTTACAACAATACATGATCTAAATCTATAAAATTTACAACAATACATGATCTAAGTCTAACAAAACTTACAACAATACATGATCTAAATCTAACAAAACTTACAACAATACATAACCTAAATCCACATTTTGCACTTCCAGGAAGCGAAATATGAAGATCAAGCGGAAAATTTCGTTTACGTGGATAAAACAAAAGGAGAAAGACACATTGATTACGTGGATAAAACAAAAGGAAGAAGACACATTGATTACGTGAATAAAACAAAAGGAGAAAGACACATTGATTACGTGGATAAAACAAAAGGAAGAAGACTCATTGAAACTACCAGTAAGTGTAACACTACAGGCACATGGATGTTTGTTGTTAGGGGCAAAGCTACACAGTGGGTTATATATGTTGTGGCCACTGTGGCTATCGAAACCCAATTTTTAGTGTTATAAGCCTTGGGCCCTCGGGTTGAGGGTGGGGTCAGACACACCAAAGATGGCTTTCAGAAGAAAATATTATCAACATGGAATATATAGCGAGATGGAAACGTCTTCATTATCAGTTAGATAGATAACGAGCTACACATAATACTAACCACTTATAATATATTGGTTCTATGATCTGTCAAATCACAAGAGATTAAAACTCTCTTATTAGAAGTAATAAGGCTCAAACGCATTTCATCTGACAAGGTCAGTTCCACGTGTCAATTTGTGCATCAGATCTGTCTGTCTAAAAATAACAGTCCAGGTTATGAAATCTAATCTGTCTGTGTCATCTCTAAAATATGGTTCATCTTTGATGGAACTCATTTCCCGATGTTATCAGTTCTCTGTGCTTTGGCTACATCGCCGAAATTAAAGATGGAGAAGTCATATTATTATGATTAACCACATCTCAACTGGTAACTAAGATCAACCAGGGAAACATCTTCAGCCAGGGAAACGTCTTCAGCACGCTCTGTTTCTGACGTTACGTCAAAAAGACCTATATATCTTCCTAAAAATACAAACGTTTCTGCAATTGCACAGTTATACAAGAAACGGCCATATTTCCTGTCTTTGCAAGTATCCTTTTACAAACGTAAACAAATTTTAATCGCACATTTACCATATACAGATTCATATATCGTTCCATCAGTTTGTACACTACAGTCCCTCCGTACTTCTGTGTATTATAATTAAACAACCTTCGGGTTAAATCTTATATCAACATTCTGTACTATCCGCAAAACAAGAGAGACTGAAATACCAGCAAACGAAAAACTAATGTTATTCCAACACTGGCTTTTAAAATGTTTTAGACAGTGAAACATACTCATCGAATCAAGACTGGCTTTGCTGTTCTAAAATGTTTTAGACAGTAAAATATACTCATGAATCAAGACTGGCTTTGCTGTTCTAAAAGGTTTTAGTAAAATATACTCATTAAATCAAGACTAGCTTTGTTGTTCTAAAAGGTTTTAGACAGTAAAATATACTAATCGAATCATGACTAGCTTTGTTGTTCTAAAAGGTTTTAGACGATGAAATACTCATTGAACTACTTAAGGTAAGACCATCAAAATGTCCCGTTAATACACCGATTCCATTGTAACTTTGTTTTTTATAGACTCCTAATTCCTTGAGAATTTTATTCTGTATGATATACTCCTGAATCTATAGTAGAATTTATTAACATACAGTGTCCTATCTGTTACTTAATGCGTTTATTCTTTGTAATTAGATATTGAAAGATAAATGTAATCAATTTTCAACAATTCAATTTGAATTAAGATTTGATCTTTATGCCAAGAAATATTCATGGAAAATAAAGTGATTTTTACGTTCCCTCAGCCGCTTTGTTTGAATACATAATTTATGGCTAATGATTATTTCGTAATTACAACAACCGTATATAATTTGAATTAAGATTTGATCTTTGTGCCAAGAAATATTCATGGAAAATAAAGTGATTTTTACGTTCCCTCAGCCGCTTTGTTTGAATACATAATTTATGGCTAATGATTATTTCGTAATTACAACAATCGTATGTAATTTGAATTAAGATTTGATCTTTATGCCAAGAAATATTCATGGAAAATAAAGTGATTTTTACGTTCCCTCAGCCGCTTTGTTTGGATACATAATTTATGGCTATGATTATTTCGCAATTACAACAACCGTATGTAATTCCCTTATCCGTAAAAGTGCTGAAACGGTTGTACCATTTTCGAACTTTGTACTGGAGGATATCACCATGTCGGTACGATATACGCCAAAGTTTATCCTTGAGAGGAACAAAATTTTCGTTAAAGCTGGACTCTGACTGTTTGTCACATGGGAAGAATATATAGTTACTGACGCGTGACATAATGAATGATATGACTATATATATATATAAAAAGAACGCGAAAGATCTGTTGATTTTGAAAACTTATCTTACTGAAGCAGTACTACGTGTGCAACAATAATATTTCCAAATTACTGAATAACACTTTTAATGAGTTAATTAGAGTAGTGATGCCACCCCACACAACTGGCTCGGGGAAAAAAAAAAGGGAGGA
This sequence comes from Limulus polyphemus, assembly GCF_000517525.1. Taxonomy (NCBI): domain Eukaryota; kingdom Metazoa; phylum Arthropoda; class Merostomata; order Xiphosura; family Limulidae; genus Limulus; species Limulus polyphemus. The sequence continues at coordinate 232,019 of NW_013666137.1, forward strand.
GGTTAAAGACCTTGACGAGAACTGCTCGTGACAAATAGGCATGGGGTTATCTACTAGAGGATTGTTTACGGCAAAAATCTTGTGAAAACCCCAGCTTGTTGGAATAATAACTCGTCACCATTATACAAACAAGTACTATTAGCTAAATCATGTCTGAGGGGTTATAAATTGTGAAATATGAACTTAATTCAAAGTCCTAAGTGTCTTAATAGAAGGTAGTGAATTAATAATTTAACCCTCTTGGTAACAGTGTCAATTTTTCATCACCTCTTTGGACGGTTGTGGAAATTCGCAGAAAAATTGGGCGTAAATAAAACCAACAACACAGTTTTCAGTTTATTAGATCAATATTCTTTGTGAAAGGGGGAGAATGTGACAGTCGAGCAGTGGCATAGGAAGCGCGGGGGTGGGGAGTGGGGGGGAGGATTAGGCCCTCACTTTTCAATCTGTCCCAGTAAAAAATGAATCAAAGTTAGAAAAATTACTCTCAGGAAAAGTAGGGGAGTGTATAAAATTTAATTTAGAACCCAAGAGCCTCCAGAATTCTAAGGCGGATCCTTTCACCCCAGACGTAATAGGCGCGCCTGTATCGCATATTCCCTCGCTTCGCTTATTCAAATAAACCTTGCCCCCCCCCCCTTTTAATTTGCCTCTTACACCTTTGTCGAGTAAATGTGTTTCTTGGATTTAGGAAAAAATCTTAGGATGTGCAGGTTTTTCGATATTTCAGTAAATTGGTAGTATATATATAAGAAAGAAGTTCTAGGAGTGAAGGGGTAAACAAAGATACCAAGACACCCTTAACAACCAGAAACCACCAGGAATCGCTACTGGGAAAAAAAGTATCACATTCATTACTGTTTGTTTTTGGTTTTCTTCAGAGAAAGAAGTTCTAGGAGTGAAGGGGTGGACAAAGATACCAAGACACCCTTAACAACCAGAAACCATCAGGAATCGCTACTGGGAAAAGAGTATCACATTCATTACTGTTTGTTTTTTTTGTTTTCTTCAGAGAAAGAAGTTCTAGGAGTGAAGGGGTGGACAAAGATACCAAGACACCCTTAACAACCAGAAACCATCAGGAATCGCTACTGGGAAAAAGAGTATCACATTCATTACTGTTTGTTTTTTGTTTTCTTCAGAAATTCGACCAAAGCTACGTAAAGCCGTCCCTAATTTGGACTTTATATACTAGAAGGGAAAAACAGCTAGTCAACAGAACTCAGTGGCAGCCCATGGGCTACTCTTGTCTAATCAAATAGTGAATCTTACCGTCACTCTTATAACGCACTCACGGCTGCAGGTTGCGAGCATGCTAAAACTGTGAAATTTAAAACGTTTTAAATAATTTATATGTTAACAAGTTTTGCAACATGAAGAAAAGTTAAAAATTTTAAATGATTCATCAATTCATATCCAAAATTAGGAGATACAGTACTGTTTCTAATTTAAAAAAAAAGAAGAAATAGAGCTTTTCCTAAGGATTTTTTATTCAACTGCACAATTATAATTCAACTTCGTCATTTGTTAATACATGACTCATTATTCCAACTCATATATTCAGGCCTAGTAACAAGTGATACAAAAATGAAGAATATTCTAGTAAATACATTGATTTACAAACTCTGGAATGGAATTTTATAATGTTAGATATGTTTTTTTATACACTTGAACTTACTTATATAGGTGAATTTGCAACTGCACAAATATTTTTAAAGGTGTACAATTTATGTTCAACTGCACACTGAGAACAAATACGTAGTACAAAGAATTCAAACCAAACCAATGTATGTCTTGTATTTATGTCAAAAATTGTGAACTATTGACAAGAGAGAAGGCGTCTGGTAATCACCATCCTATTATACACACACCAATGGATTGACCGCCATTATTATAACGCACCCACAGCTTAAATTAGGATGGTGGGTGAGTGGATATTTTGTGATATTGCACGGATTCGAATCCGGCTCAGCAGCTCTGAAATCCAAAACCCTACCACAGGGCCAACTTGCTGTCTAACTTTATGTCCGTACTTTTGCTATGGTCAGCTGATTAGTGCTAGTTTGATATAGTGTTATTTTGAGCACTTTAGCAGGACACTCATCCGAGAGAGCCCAGTTTGTCTCGATAATTAAGTAATTATGGAAATAAGTTAATTAGCTAGCTAAGAGCGTTTTTGCATCATGGATTAAAAATAATTTGACATAACCCCAGGTTTCCTGTGTTTTCAAACTACTAATATTTTTTTATTGTTCTTCATGTGGTCAGTATTTAAGTAAAGTCATATTGAACTACCTACCCTTTAGGATATGTCATAGTTAGCTATAAATGTTTCATGAATAATATTAAAGCGAATCACAAAATCTTGATAAATACTACAAAACACTATTTCATATATTTAAGTTTTATTAAACACAATGTGCACAATAAAGGGATCCTTTGTATAAAACTTAATTCAAACGGCCTTAAAATATTCATGCTAACCATAAATAGACCACTGATCGAGGACATATCAAGTTGAAAGGACCCGATACTGAAGTAGCTAATAAAGTAATGGTATCTGTGTTCTTGTTTATTGCTGTCTAGGACACATAAGGGAATGATTTGTTGCGTTTCCAGGAGCTGGATGTTGTCTGCACCAGACTCGTATCTATAAAGAATGGCTGTTACCAAGAATCAGAGTTCCACGAATGAAGCCGTTGAGAACAGTTTCCTTTAGAAGAAGAAACGAAACAAAAACCGAATCACTCACACACTACTCATCGAGCAACGCAAGCGGAAATGGGACCTACACAGCCTGCCGAAACAGACGGCTCCATTAGCAGTGAGAGGATTTGAAAGATTCCGTTGGTAGACAACGGTTTGTAATCCAGATGCCTTGGTTTGTCTTTCATGATTACTGGGCGAGAAGCCGAGTAACCGGTCGAACCAGGGCTATCTTGGCAAACTATAAAGTCTTATAGAGAAGCGCGAAATGACCGGAAGTAGGGTGGTCATTAATTCTCTGGTCTTCAGTAGTTGACTGGCTCACCCAGTCCCTGGACCCACCCTGATTAAGTTGGAAGGAGTCGAGGTTGCTCTTGTACTTAAAAGATTGATGTGTATAAGAAACCTTTAACTGTAGTATCTCATTGAACGTGCCATTCTAATGAATATGTTCACGTCAGCATAGAATTCGCCCTGGTCTGTTCAAAATCTATCCCATAATTTCAGAAAACCATTTTATATTTTTCAAAAACATTCATTCAGAGAAAAAAGTCACATAATTTGTCTCGACTATTATGGAAATAATCTTATTTAGTTAATAATTTTTAATTATTAGTGAGACATAGTGCTCGTGCTAAAACTTGTTTTTAGTTAGGTAGCGTCATCAGAAGAGAAATTGCAAAAGTTTAAAATATTAAAATAAACATTACGTGGTTTCAAATTATGTATTAGTTAGCGTAAAAGAAGATAACGTCATGCTTTCAGAGACTAAATAAAGAATAAATTGCTTAAAATGATAGTAAAAATTGTAAAAGTGTGAAGAAAATTTATATACCCACAGGGAAAAATTTCAGCCGATTTTTGAATAAAATTATAATAGTTCATATCATGAATGTCTTCAGTAAATAACAGTTAATTACATAAAATAAAGTGATATTTGATAACTCGTATTTTCAATAAGGAATTTTAAGTAATTGGTTAGTGTCTTGAGTTTGTATAAAACGCGTATTGTGAATAAAAACTGAAAGTTTGAATTCTTTATCAGAACAGTTTACAATCTGTTTTTTTTACATTCCATAAAACGCGTGTCTCTAAATTACAAAACAATAATAAAGCTCCAAAACAGTAGGCCTAAGTAGAATACAGTCGCTTTAGAAAATCTCAGTAAAATTGTAAGTTTTACTGTCCACGTACAGAGGAAGTAACTTTACGACCATAGCGCTAGAAAACTTACACACTGTCCATGTACAGAGTAAGTAACTTTACGACCATAGCGCTAGGTGTAAGTTTTCTAGCGCTATGGCCGTAAAGTTATTTCCTCTGTACATGGACAGTGTGTAAGTTTTCTAGCGCTATGGTCGTAAAGTTACTTCTTCTGTACGTGGACAGTGTGTAAGTTTTCTAGCGCTATGGCCGTAAAGTTACTTCCTCTGTACATGGACAGTGTGTAGGTTTTCTAGCGCTATGGCAGTAAAGTTACTTACTCTGTACATGGACAGTGTGTAAGTTTTTTAGCGCTATGGCCGTAAAGTTACTTATTCTGTACATGGACAGTGTGTAAGTTTTCTAGCGCTATGGCCGTAAAGTTACTTACTCTGTACATGGACAGTGTGTAATTGAAAGAATATTACTTTTTAAGTTCTAAACGTACAGAAGTTTCTAGAAAATTATACCCACCCGATGGACGAATAGACTACGCCTAAAACATGGCGGTTTGAAACCGTTCTGCAACCAAACTGTACAATATTTCTGAAATTCGAGTTTTGAAAATAAATACAGGAAGAATTACGTTATAAATGAATTTGTTTCAAGGACGTAGTTATTATAGTCAAGTCAGAATGATCGTACACAGGTACATAAATGTAATTTTTTGGGCCTGTTACAGTAAGATACACATGAGGTACTCAAAACCTAAAGGTTTAGTTGGTTTTGTTTAGATAAAAATAGAAAAGTCTTCATATTTATACATTATACAGAAGTCTCTTGGCAAAATCATCATTTGAAAAGTTAAAACGTGGTTTTCAAGATACCCTCGTATTGCTAAAGAAATGACAGTGATTGTTTCTATATGACAGTTTGTCAGAGAAATAAAACTTAACCAGTCTTTGAACTTTGTTAAACCAGAAAGACGAGATAAAAGTGTCGAAATACTACTCGGAAGTTTCTAATCATTGTTATTTTGTTTTTACAATCAAATAAAATTTTAATGCTAACATTTTCTAATGTATTACGAAACAATAATACCAATAGATGGCGCCGTTGCTCTGAATTAAAATTTAGGTGTGATCATTATTGCTTAGACAACACTTTTACAGTGAAATAATACAATAACAATTGTGAAGTAATAGTTGGAAATGTTAGAGCATTATATTTAATCTAAAAATAGGGTTATTAACTAGTATAATTTTCATCTATAAAAAGTTATTAATAACGTTATTTTATTTGTTCTTTTAAAGTTCTTTGGATTAATCTAAATGCCAAACTTAACTGACAAATGAAGACTATTAGAATAATTAAAGGCCATATGAATGCGGTTGTGATTTATTCACTATCTTCAGGATATGCCATGCTCTACACAGTTGGAGAGCATAACAAGCTCGTGGCTGTAATAAAACCTTTCTTTACTGGATATGCTGTATATCTGTATAAGGTTGCTCTTTAATTAGATATCGAAGGCCATGCTACACCTAGATAGATACTACCTACAGATGAGCATTAATCATTTTTTAGTGTTTACTCCATTCAAGGCCGGTCCGGCTGGGAGTGAACAAAGGGGTCACGTGACAGTCGCTTATGTCATTACTAAACAACCCGATTGGCAACTTCGGTATTTATCAATAAATAATGTCAGATGGATGATTGGGTACAGCTGGACTTCAGAGTTCCGATATATATGTGTGTGTCTGTGTGTATAGATAATTATGTGACTGCCACAAGTTTTGTACAAAATGTACAGAGTAGACAATTCAAAAGACATTAGCGTGAACAGGGTGTGTTCATTATAAATAGACTAAAATAGTACTTTTTTACTAATTATTTCAAGAATTTAGAAATGCACCAAATAATCTGTCTGTATCTTTGACGGTCATTCTGAAGTTTCATGTTTTTTCATAACCTATAACATCTGACTGTTACTTTGGCAGAATTCCACACACACAAAATGTATACATATCTGACAGCAGTGTTTAAGAATTGACTGTAACGTTTCATAGAAATGGCGTACTTCCTTTCCTAAATAATTTGGATAGCATAAAGTGTTAGCAGTGTGATCTATCAGTGTCATAAGTGACTATAAAACCCAGCAAAATCTGTCTGCCCAAATTTGGGGCTGAGAATAGCGACAGCAGTGGATGGATCAAGACACGGGGAGCACGTTGGCCATGTTTTGCCCCCAGGGACATTGCAAGAGAACTAAGGTTCTTCTAAATTGACATATTCTGTAAACACAGGAAATAATGTTTGGTGCCTGCCAAGTAAGCCATACTTTCAAACTACTCACTTGGACAATAAACTCAAGTAAAAATAAAACTTGCACGGTGTTAACTCCAAGTTCAATATAACTGTTCTTTTTTTCCCCTTTTATACCAACGTACTAGTAAACTATGACACTCATTTATTAGCTATACGTCATATTCAATGATCCGTGACTTATCGGGACCGACCACTCTCCTGCAGAGTGTATAAGATGTGAAAAATTGCTGATGTGTGTGTGTGTGCTACTCTATCCAACTTTCTATTTTCAACAAAGTTCCACGTCAGGGCTAGCATTATTGGGCGCACCTAAGAAAAGGTAGGGTTTCACTGACACGATACACACCTAATGAAACCAATTCGACACGATACACAGCTAATGAAACCAATTCATTACGACAAACAGTGGAGTCATTTCAGACAGACGACCTCTTTGTGTTCACCCCTGAGGGTGACTTTTGTTGCACATCATACAGACAGACGAACTGATCACTGGACTGTATCCTGAATAGGTTGAAAGAAACGAGTCTCTGAAGTTGCTAAATGAGACCTACTTGGCTTAAGCCTTCTAGACCACACTTAACGACAACATCGGGTTCTTGCCAAACTTCTTAAATGAACCAGTACAACGTGATGCTCCAGTGAGGTTATGTGAATGGCTCTTTCATTCTGCGTTGAAGCTTACAGTAGTACATGTACTACAGCCCAATGCTGCTCGAAATGCTGCTTTCCTAATATATTGTGCCTTACAGGAACGGTCTAGGAATATCTACAGCACAAGACTTAAAACAGTCTAACGAGTTAAACGGAACAGTCTGAATGACAACAACAAACTGTTTCAGTGAAGATAACCTGCAACATTCAAAGATGACATAAATATATGAACAGTACAATGCCTAATTCCAATGATTAGAACTAACAACAACGGAACTGAACAAATAATTCAGTGTAGTAGGGAAGTGTAGTGTATACCGGTATCATGTATAATGTGACGAAATAATTCAGTTTAATAGGGAAATGTAGTGTTCACCGGTATCATAAATAATGTGACGAAACAATTCAGTGTAGTAGGGAAATGTAATGTATACCGGTATCATGTATAATGTGACGAAATAATTCAGTGTAGTAGGGAAATGTAGTGTATACCGGTATCGTATATAATGTGACGAAATAATTCAGTGTAGTAGGGAAATGTAGTGTTCACCGGTATCATAAATAATGTGACGAAACAATTCAGTGTAGTAGGGAAATGTAGTGTATACCGGTATCATGTATAATGTGCTACACTGAATTATTTCGTCATTACATTTCCCTATATACCGGTATCGTATATAATGTGACGAAATAATTCAGTGTAGTAGGGAAATGTAGTGTATACCGGTATCGTATATAATGTGACGAAATAATTCAGTGTAGTAGGGAAATGTAGTGTTCACCGGTATCATGTATAATGTGACGAAATAATTCAGTGTAGTAGGGAAATGTAGTGTATACCGGTATCATAAATAATGTGACGAAATAATTCAGTGTAGTAGGGAAATGTAGTTTATACCGGTATCATGTATAATGTGACGAAATAATTCAGTGTAGTAGGGAAATGTAGTGTATCATATATAATGTGACGAAATAATTCAGTGTAGTAGGGAAATGTAGTGTATCATATATAATGTGACGAAGTAATGAATACAAACAACACATTATTTCAGTCTGTACCATGTGTAACAACAAGGAGACTGAACAAACAATTCAGTGTTTTGTATATATGTGTGTAGATGTTATAAATATGTAACTATACAACAGCGTATTACAAAAAACAACATGTGTAGTGGAATCATGTATAACTTAATTAAATAATTCAATGTAAGGTGTGCAACAACGTGGTGTAGCATGAAAACGTGTATATGTGTATTGTCTGTATGGTTTTTAGCTGTGCACAGCTGTCCCTCATTTTGAGCTACGGAAGAGAGGAAGGCAGCTAGTCAAAAACACCCACCGCCAACTCTTGAGATACTCTAATCGATTAGTTAGATTTGACCATCACTTTGCTGTTGCATCCACAGTTCTAAAGTGCAGAGCGTATTTTATGAAACATGTAGTGAACTGTGAATCCGCGAATTCACAATCCGGGCACGCTAGCCACTATAAACAATGTAACAAAACTATTAACTTTAGAGTGAAAACAACATTTAAAATTGTATTAATGCGTAACAAGAGCACACAACTAAGTGCAACATTGAAACTGCACTCACACACACACACACACACAACAACGTGAAGTCACGAGTTTCATCACCAAACCACAAAGCTCACTGCCCGAAACTGTTGAAAATACACCAAAAACGTTAGCTAAGCCTCAATTACCTACAGATAGCCATCTAATACGACCACTGTCGTCTCAGAAATTCTTGAAGACTTGTGTGTAACACACATGCAATAAAATCATTTTAGATTGAAAAAAAAGGTGTAATGATGAGATGAGTGTAGTATCTTGTAAACAATAAAACGAAAGGTTGTAAAAGATAGACATATTGAGTTTTTTTTATCTATTTATCTTACGTTGATTACAAGCACATTATTCCTTGGATGTATAGTATATTTCATTTCATTGTATTTCAACGAATACATGGTTATAATTGAATGGCTCATAACAACCGCAAATGACCAGGAATTCATTGGTGTCATGACTATACAACGCTTTTCATAATAGGTTATATAGTGTAACGTCACCTATACATTTTTGTTGGGGGCTTGTTCAGATCATTGAAATTCACGGTTAACTTGTTCCTTAGCAATATTACATCATGTATAATGACCATTAAGATAATTCGCCAAATGGTGCGGATGCGTGGTAAAAGGAACATAACAGCTTGCCAGTTCGCTTATTACACGCGTTCGTTGGGATTTTCACATCTTCGAAGTGCTGGAATAATAGAGACATCATTATTGAATATGTCAAAGAGGGTGTTACCAAAGTCGTTGTGATACAGTATTAGACACCAAATGGGCATTTTTTTTTCTTTAAATATATACTGATTCTTAGTTTATTCGCTGACAACGTGGGAACGTGGAAGATGACAAGCAGATGGAAACAAAAGCTTTACATTTGTGTATAAAAGTGAATTGTTATTAAATATTTATTGTAAGGGTAATATAAACACATTATATCTCAGTACCATAGACCTAGGATCCTAATGATACTCGTTTTTTTTTAAACTAGGTCATAAGCAATAATTTACTTTTCATTCGTACAACATTGTGAAAATATACCACGTCTCATTCCTCTGAGTTTTAAACGAGACTAACATTTAAGTAAACTAAACGGCTAACAGAAACTGAAAATCAAACATGCAGATATAAACAATAATGCTAATAAAAACTTTGAATTTTGTTTTGATTTTTTTTTTTCAAATTCATACTTCGTTTTAGGTGTGAATTAGATCTAAAGTAAGAAAAAATCATTTCGTCACTGAAACAATTAAAGCTACAACACTTCTGGTAAACTCATTAAGTGAAGTGAAGACTAAAAAGATGAAAACGTTTATTTTCTTAACACTATCAACCTGTTAAAATACTGTTATTTGCGTAAGGTAGAATTTGAAACCCGAACTACAAGCTTTTAAAATATTATTGTTTACGTTAAGTGAAGTTTAAAACTAGTTAAAATACTTTTATTTACGTTAAGTAAAGTTTAGAACTTGTTAAAATACTATTGTTTACGTTAAGTAAAGTTTAAAACTAGTTAAAATACTATTGTTTACGTTAAGTAAAGTTTAAAACTAGTTAAAATACTATTGTTTACGTTAAGTAAAGTTTAAAACTAGTTAAAATACTTTTATTTACGTTAAGTAAAGTTTAGAACTTGTTAAAATACTATTGTTTACGTTAAGTAAAGTTTAGAACTTGTTAAAATACTATTGTTTACGTGAAGTAAAGTTTAGAACTTGTTAAAATACTATTGTTTACGTTAAGTAAAGTTTAAAACTTGTTAAAATACTATTGTTTACGTTAAGTAAAGCTTAAAACTTGTTAAAATACTATTGTTTACTCAATGTTCTTACGACAGGTATGTTGCACTTTTAAAACATCGATGAACATGCGATAAGTGGCTAGAAAGTTTTAAAGCTTTAAGCCTATATTACCCGAACTCTAATTTCAAGTCATTACTTTTTTTCTTTAAACCTTTGAATCTCTGAGATGGGCTTAAAACTTAAAAATAATTATAATTACTGTTTACCTTAAGTGAAGTTTAAAACATAAACTATAAGTTGTTAAGGAAAAAACTGTTTTCGTTGAGTAATGTTTAAAATACATTATTTACAATAAGTGAAGTTTAGAACATAAAGTTAAAGTTGTTAACGTATTATTATTTTCGTTGAGTGATGTCTAAAACATATTGTTTACGGTAACTGAAGTTTAAATAATGAGGTATAAGCTGTTAAAATTAGCGACAGTGTGCACTAAATAAAATATACATTTTACACACCATCCACTGCTTATGTTTTGTTTACTATCAGACCTTTTATATGTATGTGGACTTGAGTATATGTTCCAATAAGAATGTGTGATCTGGTATTGAATG
>NW_013666137.1:243720-245245 GCF_000517525.1 Limulus polyphemus
GAATGGGATTATAAAGCACACATTCTTATTGGAACATATACTCAGTCCACATAATCTGGTATTGAATGGGATTATAAAGTATGTGGACTGAGTATATGTTCCAATAAGAATGTGTGATCTGGTATTGAATGGGATTATAAAGAATATAGCGTAAATTACTTACTTTGTGTTAGCTCAATGAATATTAGTCAATATTTTGCTAACTTATTATACTAATATGAAGAAAGTTTTTAAAGAATTTGTCTGTATAAGAAGCAAAAACTGGTGAGGCTTGTTAAAATAAGCAATATTCTCAAGTCAATAATCGATATACGGACAAAAAAATATCGTTTGGTAAAATTTGACGATAAATTCTGATAACCAGAATAATCATTCTATGCAATAGCAAATTTCTCTTTTCATACCAAAAAAAAATTCCAAAATTATTTTATTCGATGTGGGCATATTCGTTTGTTTGTAGTTAAGCGCAAAGTTACAAAGTGGGCTAGCTTTGACGTGCCCACCACGGGTATCCAAACCCGCTTTCTATCGTTATAAGTCCGAAAACTTACCGCTATGCTACTGCAGGCTTACATGCGACATTGCAAATTTTTCTTTCAGTAAAATTGTATTTTTAACTTACTACAGAGTGGTCCACACTGTTTACTTCTTCAACACAGTAATTTTATCTCAACCGAAACAACAGTAGTTTACGCACGTGGGTTCAGTCTTTATTGGAACAACCGTCCTTACAATAACACATGTCTGCCTTCGCGTTTTACGTGGAAACCCTTCTCGAAACGTCGGCCCCGCGGTAACAGGACTGACAAAGAGACGTTTGTGCATAAGATGACTTTATAACATTTTCCCTCTAAATATAGATTCCCGTGAGCGTACCGGCCAGGGGCCGGTAACGTTTTTAATCAATGAAAGTGTCAAGGTTGTCTAAACTATGTATATGAAAATAGTGGAATGTGCTAAAAGACCGGTACGATCTAAACACTCGCTACTGCGTATGTAAATTTCTCCCGCTAATAGGTTTTAAAATAGCTTCGCTGAAGGTGATTCGGGAAACAATGTTTGGACCTCTTGACATCTCCCTCCACTCTGTAGAGTTTGAAGTAGGTTTACAATGCAGAAGGTACCGCCACGTCAACAGTTCCGTCTACTTGTCATGTAATATCACAGGCCGCTGTCCAAGTCAAACACATGAAAGATTCCAAATTAAACTATCTTCATCTTGAACGCTCGTGACGTTCAAACGGCTCCAAGGTGACAGAGCTTACAAGTCGACTATGATCATCAGGCTAAATGTGAATGAGAACGGCTGATCCGTGTCCCGTCTTCGCTTTCTAGGCATTAAATGGAACATTGCCAGCTTCCCTTCCACAATTCTATAGAACTTGCGGGTTATTAAGGGATGACTAGAAACTATCGTAACAAGTGTGACAATAGGTGCCTGAACTAACAATTCTATAGAACTTGCGGGTTATTAAGGGATGACTAGAAACTATCGTAACAAGTGTGACAATAGGTGCCTGAACTA
>NW_013666137.1:245953-249258 GCF_000517525.1 Limulus polyphemus
ATAGAACTTACGGGTTACTAAGGGATGACACCAAACTTTCGTCTCGTAACAAGTTTGACTATAGGTGCCTGAACTAACAATTCTATAGAACTTGCGGGTTATTAAGGGATGACTATAAACTATCGTAACAAGTGTGACAATAGGTGCCTGAACTAACAATTCTATAGAACTTACGGGTTACTAAGGGATGACACCAAACTTTCGTCTCGTAACAAGTTTGACTATAGGTGCCTGAACTAACAATTCTATAGAACTTGCGGGTTATTAAAGGATGACTATAAACTTTCGTAACAAGTGTGACAATAGGTGCCTGAACTAACATATTTATAGAACTTACGGGTTACTAAGGGATGACACCAAACTTTCGTCTTGTAACAACTTTGACTATAGGTGCCTGAACTAACAATTCTATAGAACTTACGGGTTACTAAGAGATGACACCAAACTTTCGTCTTGTAACAACTTTGACTACAGGTGCCTGAACCAACAATTTTATAGAACTTACGGGTTACTAAGAGATGACACCAAACTTTCGTCTTGTAACAACTTTGACTATAGGTGCCTGAACTATCGAGAAAGAATATCATCTTTATAACATTACCACAGACTGTGGTGCCTCAATTAACTTCAATTAACAGTTGGAAACCTCTCAAAGCGGTAAAGTCTACTACAATATAAATAACTCGTCAAACTTGCGTGAAGGAATACACACGACTTTACTATTAGCAAAGATCTTAAGGAACGCTTGGGTTAAAAATGTCCGTCGGAGTATAAGCATGTTTATGGAGATGTGGTATGATGTGTTTAGTAGAATACATCTGCCATACTATAAGAGCTGTTACTATTATCATTCATGGCCAGGTGGATAAGGCGCTCGACTCACAATCTGAGGGTCGCGGGTTCGAATCCGCATACCACCTAACATGCTCGCCCTTTCAGCCGTGGGGGCGTTATAATGTGACGGTCAATCCCATTATTCGTTGGTAAATGAGTAGCCCAAGAGTCGGCGGTGGGTGGTGATGACTAGCTGCCTTCCCTCTAGTCTTACACTGCTAAATTAGGGACGGCTAGCGCAGATAGCCCTCGTGTAGCTTTGCGCGAAATTCCAAAAACAAACAAACAAACTATTATCATTGTCCCCAGGTGTATCAGCAGTAAGTGTACGAACTTACAACGCTAAAATTCGGGGTACGATTCCCATTGCGTAGCTTTGCGCTAAGAAACAATAATTATTATTATATTTTTCTTTTTTTGTGTATTTTCAACAGATATATATAGACAAATGAGGTCTTTGAGGGTGCAATATTATATCTTGTTGTTTCAATAAAATATTGGGACAGAGACCCCGAGGGTTCTAATTTTGAGCTACTGACAGGAGGAATGACAGCCATCCAGGAACATCTACCACGACAAACGTCTTGTCCAGCTTTTTGAACCGAAACAATTTATATGAAGAAGTAGTGTTCCTCAATATTACCCGAAACAACACACATAACTTTACTATTGGCGAAGTTCTTCTCGAATTAAGAGTTAAAAATGTAAGCCCGTGCGGATAGCAAAGTTTTGTAGAAAGTATTGATAAATTAGTTGAAGTACCAATCGACGCATCCAAATGAACCAATCAACCAGTAAGCAACAACTTCGTGGTCTTTTTTAACACTTAATAAAACAACATCTTAAATTCCGTACTTGTTAAAACGAATCTTTATATAAACTGGTGTCAGTAAGACGTTACCATTCTTTGTTGAATTTCCACACAAAATGAAAAAAAAGACAAACTGAATTGTAGGAAATCAGAAGTAGAAACACAGAATGCAAGGTAAATAAATAAATACTTCAATAACACTATAGTATATAAAAAAATATATTTTGTAGAATGTATTATAAAAATATATAGTGAACGTTTGCTTCCAACAAATATATTAGTAACGACACCGAAATAAAGATCCACACTGTGTTTAAAACTTATAATCCTGTAAACTTCAAAATATCTGACTTCGCTTGTTACAATGATTTACACGTTCTCTCAATCTTTTGAGAAACCAAAAATTTAAGAAGAAAGAAATCGCTCTACTTAGTAAGTATATTTGACTGTACAGTTTAAGTCATTCTAAGTGTAAATCTGACATGTATGACAAGGTGTAAGTGTAATGTGTAGCATTACTATCTGCCGTAGTCGTGTTCCATTACAAGAGCTTGCGTTTTCACTAATTATCATCAATTATCTGATCAAAACCATTACTCTACCCGAAAGACCCCCCCCCCAAAAAAAATTAAAAGTAATCACCACAAATCTTTACTCGTAATAATATATAAACACAAATTTACAACGTTAGTGAACAATCAGATCTTTTATAAGGATGCCAACGCTGTTTTATGAGTTTTATCACGATACTAATATATCTTGTAAGGAGAACAGTTTTTTAAAAGAATTTAAACCTCATTTTGAAATTTATTGTTCTTCATTTTTAACCATTTGTTGTGCAGTCAACTGGAACGATGGATTAACGTTAAGGTCGTGGTTAGGATTAACATTTTATTTCAAGAATTAGTTATAAATAATTAGGCTTAACGTTTGAAATTATCAATTAAGTTTAACTTTTGAGTCCGAAAATCAAATATGTATTAGTTACGCTTAACATTCAAAATTTCAGAATCAATAATAAATAATCAGACTTAGAGTCTGAGTTTAAACATCAAACAAAAATGATTAAGTTTGATGTTTGAAAATCAAACATATATTAGTTAGGCTTAACGTTCTTCAGAATCAAACATAACTGACCAGACTTAAAGTTTATAAGAACCAAACATATAAAATTCTTGGTAATAGAGGTAATGCTTCTTACCAATATATAATTTTATATATATTTGTTAAATCTAATAACGCATTGAACTCAAAATAATAACAATATACCGAATTTGCAAAAATACTTCAATAACTTAAAATCTAATCTCCCTTATAATTACTGACTTTTTTTTTCTATACTGTTCATTGTGGTTTAGGTTTACATACTACGTAATACCAAGTAATTTTATGTTTTTGCCTGTTACAACAAAAACAAACTAAACTGGGTGAAATCACTTGTTTTAAAATATTCAGTAGTAATTAGTGAGTTAATTAAAATATTGATGGAATTTGTTTAAAATATTTTTCATGCGACTGTATGTTATTAGGGTTTTTTTGTTTGAAGTTAAGCACACAGCTACAGAATGGGCTATCTGTGCTCTGCCCACCACGGGTATCGAAATCCGGTTTCTAGCGGTATAAGTCCGCAGACGTATCGCTGTGCTACTAGGGGGTGGGG
>NW_013666137.1:250258-255263 GCF_000517525.1 Limulus polyphemus
GGCATGAACGCATTCATTCCAGGTTATTTAGAAGAACAGTGAATGGGAGACTGACCAAACAAGGATATCTTGCAAGAGGGTTATCTACAACCGATATTAACCAGAATTCACCACCGTCACCGTGTTACTTGGGCAAGACAAACAGCATGTCAACTTACAGTTAGGACACTGGCGACATGTCATATTTTCAGATGAATCCTGTTTCCGGCTTGTTAAAGCTAATGGTAGGATTCGTGTTCGTCGTTTGCCTGGAGAAGAGATGAGGAAGACTGTCTTTCCCACAGGAGGTGGTGCAGTACACGTTTGGGCAGCTATTCACCATGGTGAGAAAACTGCTCTTCATATCCTCCAGAGAAACACCAATGGTGCCTCCTACAGGCTTCACACGGAGACGATATTTCTGCCATATGCTAGAGCAAGGTTTGGCAATAACTTTGTGTTCCAGGATGACAATGTTACTTTACACAATGCACGTATTGTACATGATTATCTCGACCAGGAGGATGTTACAATATTGTCATGGCCAGCAAAGTCTCCAGATCGTAACCCATTGAGAACTGTTGGGCAGAACTGAGCCGGAAAGTTGCTAACCACGACCTTGAACCAGCTACTGTAACTGAGTTTCAGTACCTTCTAGTGACAAATTGGGATGAAATTACGGTGGATTACATCCATAACTTCCTCGATAACATGCTACGTCGCCTTGCGGGGGTTATTACAGTACGAGGAGGACCAACCAAGTACTGAATGTTTAATATGAACTGATATAAGGTTACAGAGGCTGATTATAATGATTTGATGTTATATTTTGTTATTGTATATGTTTTGGTAAGATTTTGTTGTTATAAGTGAAATGCTGAATTACACATCTATCTACAGGTGTCTGATAAAATTGTTTGCTGTTTTAATAAGTCGTTCCTGATGTCCAAATTACATATGTAGATGTTTAATATAACATGCATTTTACAGTTTCACAGCGCTAAGTGTATTTGTATCCCATTTTGATAATGAGTATGTTATTTGTTACAAAAAAGCTTTGACTCTAGCTGTTACGTGTCCAAAGCTCTGACTCTAGCTGTAACGTGTCCAAAGCTCTGACTCTAGCTGTAACATGTCCAAAGTTCTGACTCTAGCTGTAACGTGTCCAAAGTTCTGACTCTAGCTGTAACGTGTCCAAAGCTCTGACTCTAGCTGTAACGTGTCCAAAGCTCTGACTCTAGCTGTAACATGTCCAAAGTTCTGACTCTAGCTGTAACGTGTCCAAAGCTCTCACTCTAGCTGTAACGTGTCCAAAGCTCTGACTCTAGCTGTAACGTATCCATCATGTCGGCTCAGTTGGTGTTTCCTCATCTCTTCCTTTAGTGTATTGCTTAGAAGTGTTTTTCAATTTAAAAACGTTTTATATAAAATCAGCTCATTGGTATACAAGAATGCTAAGTAACACAAATCATGTTAACAGCAAAACAATTAGACTGGAATCATTACCATAATCCACGGAATGTCATACATAAATTTTATCGTTGACTGATGAAATTATTGTCAAAAAAGAAATAAATACAATTACTGAATACTCATTGTGTGGATGCTAATTATTCTGAGGGTTATTCATTGTGTGGATATTTATTATTATGAGGGTTACTCACTGTGTGGATACTAATTAGTGTGAGGGTTATTAATTGTGTGGATATTTATTATTATGAAGGTTACTCACTGTGTAGATACAAATTACTGTGAGGGTTACTCATTGTGTGGGTGTTACTTTTTGTGAGGGTTAGTCATTGTGTGGATATTTATTATTATGAAGGTTACTCACCGTGTGGATAATAATTATTGTGAGGGTTACTTATTGTGTGGATACTAATTATTGTGAGGGTTATTCATTGTGTGGATATTTATTATTATGAGGGTTACTCACTGTGTGGATACTAACTATTGTGACGGTTACTCATTGTGTGAGTGCTAATTATTGTGAGGGTTAGTCATTGAGTGGATACTAATTGTTGTGAGGGTTAGTCATAGTGTGTGCTGATTATATGTTTTGTTTTTGCTTTAATGCATATAAATTAATAAATATCTCAATACCGTTACAATTTCTAATTCCAAACCATGAAAGGCCTGAAAGTTGTTCTGAGTAAAATGAAGCTAGAACTTTCAATCAGTCTAGAAATGGAACGTGACAATGTGATTTGTCTTTCATTCAGCGTTTTACAAACTGGCTTTTCATATTAACATCTATACTATCTATGAATTCTGAAAACAAAAAAACACCATTTAAACCAATAGGTTCTCCAACAGAATTCACATGCTTGACTTAGAAAGTTCTAAAATGATTCTGTAGTATAAGTTGATCAAAAGATACTAAGGTCTATAAAGTGTTTTTTTTTTAAATTAGTATATTAATTATATGTATAAATATATATTCTGGAAATACGAGGCACGCTATGGCCTGTAGGTATAATACAAAGAATATAATACTTGACTTATTTTGTTTGTTCCTAAGCGCAAAACTACACAATGGGCTATCTGTGCTGTGCCTACCACGGGTATCGAGACACGATTTTTTGCGTTATAAATTCACAGACTTACCGCTGAGCCACTGGGAGGCTACTTGATTTTTATTGGTATTCTCAATTTGAGTGATACCTTTGTGACACGTGAAGTAAACAGTAGGTCAAATCTCTCTAGGACTCAGACATAGCCATCCTTAATTTAAACAGCTAGGTCAAATCTCTCTAGGACTCAGACATAGCCACATCTAATTTAGTGCTCCTGACAAGAAAGAAAGCAACCAGTCAACAGAACCCACTGCCTATGTGGTTGCTCTTAAACGAATAGGGGGAGAAACTGCTCAGTGGCACATCGCAGCTCGAACCTTGGATATTTCGATCTGCAATTCATCACGACACCCATTAAGTCATTCCCGATCTTTAGCCTTTGATTCATTTATTATTGTCGCTTTTCACACTTCTAATTCCTTTGGCCAAACAATGGTCACAATAGTGTAGGACTGTAGGAAAACTTTTAACTCATATATTAAATATACATGACTTATTTCCCTGAGTTTTAATTATCACTATAAACTATTTATACCCTTTACTACTGAATATGTATTGAAGCTTTATAATTTTAGTACATCCTTATTCTCAACAGGTTTGTTTAGTATTCCGAGTCATCGTTCGATAAGTATAGTAACACGTTAAATAATGTATTTCGACAAACCTTATTAACAAACATCATTATTAAAATAATAATATTATGAAATCTAAGTTTTCGTGTAGCTTAAATGACAAACTTCCTAAACAACACATATGATATCTCCATTATTATTAAATTATTATTATTATTAAATCTAAGTTTTCGTGTAGCTTAACTGACAAACTTCCTAAACAACACATATGATATATCCACGAAAAGATAGAATTTGTATCGTTTACGGTGTCTAAGCTAGCGAATTCTAAGTCAAGTCTAATATGATTTAAATGGATGACAACGTCTTAACCGCAAATGAAATACCTATTTTTGAATTAGTCTTTTTAGCTTTTTTATTCTGAAAATTACAAAGTTGAGCTTTAAAGCTTTTTCATACATCGACGAAAGAATTTTAGGGCCATAAAAATATAGAAATTAATAAGAAATAAAGCCTTAAAAACGGGAGCGTGATAGACTATGATAACGTAGCATGAGTAATTTACTCGTATCGAAACAATCGCGTAATTCTTTCTTGAAATTAGTTTCTTTTGGTTCAAAAATAAAATTAATGTAGGAACCCTGTTTTCTTCGTTTTCAGCTACAGACGCTAATAATTAAAGGAGAGCCCACCCAATAAAAATATTTACCTGGTTAATTAACTTCTGTTGGCTTAAGAGCTGCTCTCTGAGTTCTTGAAGCTGGTTTATCATATCGTTCAGACGGCGTTCTTTTTCATTCAAAGATTCATCAGCTAAAGTTGTTTGAATGACTTCTCTGCCAGGTTGAGTTAGAAAGCGGTCTTGGCCTTTCACCACAGAGGTTTGAGGAATGGAGTCCGATCTATTAAATCATTATAAGTACTTATAAGTAGTGCACATTTCTAGAGACGTTCAGTTTGAAGATAACGCTAAACATAAATTTGTAAGTTTTTTTCTTTTCTTTAATTATACAATTTAGTTTTGAAGAAACGACAAAACTACGTTTACAACTCAAAAAACGTTTTTTTTATTCCTTGTAAATTCTAATGACTATCAAATACATTATCATATCTGTTAAACTGGTATGGCGACGAAAATTGATAACAAAAAATTACATTGCGCGAAACAGCCAAACAGTATGTCATTAGGAGGAATTTAGATATGACTATTTATTTCATTATTTTTATTACTTATTTGGGGAACGTAGTTGAACATTTTAGAATTTTTGTAATGAACCTACGTTTTTGATCATTTTGGGCCACTATGCAGTAACATCTTGTTTTAGAGCTTGTTGTGTATAAGGTAAACAGTTTTGTTTGTTTGTTTTTGAATTTCGCGCAAAGCTACACGAAGGCTATATGCGCTAGCAGTCCCTAATTTAGCAGTGTAAGACTAGAAGGAAGGCAGCTAGTCATCACCACCCACCGCCAACTCTTGAGCTAATCTTTTACCAACGAATAGTGGGATTGACAGTCACATTATAACGCCCCCACGGCTGAAAGGGCGAGCATGTTTGGTGTGACGAGGATTCGAACCCGCGACCCTCAGATTGCGAGTCGAGCGACCTAACCACCTGGCCATGCCGGGCCTAGGATAGACAGAGCAATAATACTGTGCGTGTCTTATTTACAATGTCTAGGGTAGACAGAGCAATAATACTGTGCGTGTCTTATTTACAATGTCTAGGGTAGACAGAGCAGGAATACTGTGCGTGTCTTATTTACAATTCTTTACATAATTTATTTAGCTATATTTTACTCAAATATATCTAATAAATGTATGAATAGTTTAAGAAGCGTTTTCACTGTTGTGCTTACTGCTTTTTTCTAGCCTATCCA
>NW_013666137.1:256226-257159 GCF_000517525.1 Limulus polyphemus
TAACACGTTAATATTGTTCATTAAAGCAACTTTTAACACGTTAATATTGTTCATTAAAGCAACTTTTAACACGTTAATATTGTTCATTAAAGCAACTTTTAAAGTCATCCAAACTCTAATCCTGTAATAAATTGCTGAGATTAAATAAGACTGAGAAAGACAACTTCATCAACTTATTATAAGTCAGACCGAAATAGTTGTTGTTAAGCAATTTGCTAATATGAATAGTGTCTCAAGCACTACTACTGTGCATTTCGTATCCAAACAAGCTTGAAAAACCTTGGTATTGTGCGAAAAGCCTCGTCGACACTGGATATAGCAGATACGGTGTACTCGGCTTTCAAAGTAATCGCTTGGTGAAGTTGTAATTCGTAGACTTTTAACGATTATTCGTTAACAACACAAAATTAAAACAGAGAAACAACAGAAATGCAATTCCAAGATATCTATATAAATAATACGCTTGCGTTTGTCCGTCTGGAACTTTTCTCGCAAAATTCTCTATCAAACGCTACAAATCTCATATCATTAGAAAGGCCTTTGTCCAAAAAGCACGGAATGCATACTGCCTTTTAAATTCAGAATCACCTTACCTGTTACTTGCTTAGTCAAACTTTTAAATGCAACGAGTATACTAAACGATGGCACAATGTCTTTGTCATCACGTGACGACTGGCATCGATTTCAATTTTAGTTTTTTTATTTGCAAAGTATTTCGCACAAACAACACTTAACGCACGTGCAATTTACTAAAAACTTAACATTACATGGTCTTTCTCGACTTATTTAGGTCTAAAGGACGCATGCGCAGTTCGTTCAAAACCATATTCGGGCGTTTCTGCATATTCAGCTAAGTTTGCCTTCATTACAACTTTACATTCACTTTACTTTTCAATAATTTAGCTTCAGGTTGTTTCATGACTGCTGTTAACA
>NW_013666137.1:258037-260964 GCF_000517525.1 Limulus polyphemus
TGGGCCACTATGCAGTAACATCTTGTTTTAGAGCTTGTTGTGTATAAGGTAAACAGTTTTGTTTGTTTGTTTTTGAATTTCGCGCAAAGCTACACGAGGGCTATATGCACTAGCCGTCCCTAATTTAGCAGTGTAAGACTAGAGGGAAGGCAGCTTTTTATGTAAACGTCAAAATTTGTTTTTCAAAAACAAGAAACATCGATAAGTTTGGGGGGTCTGTACAAAAACTTATCGATAAGTTTGGGGGGTCTGTACAAAAACTTAAATTAAAATGGGTCCTCGGGTTACTAAATTTTGAGATCCGCTGGACTAGAAGAAAAAGAGAAAGGTAAGCTAGTGGGTTTTGACAGTCACCCTTATAACGATTTTTTGGCGCTAACGGGACGCTAATTACCAAGCCCCTAAAAAAGATACAAACTGCCTCTGAGAATCAGCGATCTGGCAAGGTTGAATAATATATATGTTTTTAAATTGTGAAATCTTTATGTAAAACATTTTTGCCTTTTTGTGTTTTCTCGCCGTCATAAAATCTTACTTTTTAAGTCACGAAGATTTTTTTTTCTTTTTTTGCAAAACAACTTAGCAGACATAGGTGAGAATATACAGCCGCATTTTCCACTGATTAACACTCGATAAATTTAGGGGGCTCTTGACTACAGCTAGGGGGAAGCAAATGTATCTTTTGACCCTCATAACCACGCTAATATCGACCCTGCTGAACAGTCAGTTATTTAACGAATATCAGGTACGTTAAACCTAATCTTTCTCTTTCGTTAACGTTATCTGTGTTTTGAATTTATGGTAAAGCTATAAAGGCTATCTGTCATCGTCCCTAATTTTGGACTACTGACCAGAGGGAAGGCAGATAGTCAGAAACATCCTACCATCCACGCTAAGATATTGACTTTCACTTTGATAACGCAACCCACAGCTTACAGTGTGGAGTATATTGTGTGGTGTCACACGGATTCGAATCAGGATCGCCAACTACAAAATCCAGAACTTAACCATAGGGTCAATCCTCATTATCATTCAGGTTATCTGTTAAATGATAACATAACTTACATGAAATTAAATGTTACTTATCAGGACTGATTTACATTGATCAACACTACCAGAGTTACTTAATAACAAAAGTAATCAGGATTGATTTCCAATGATCAACACTGCCAGAGTTACTTAATAACAAAAGTAATCAGGATTGATTTTAAAATGATCAACACTGCCAGAGTTACTTAATAATAAAAGTAATCAGAATTGATTTCCAATGATCAACACTACCAGAGTAGCCTAATAACAAAAGTAATCAGGACTGATTTACATTGATTAACACTCCCAGAGTTACTTAATAACAAAACTAATCAGGATTGAATTGCAATGATCAACACTACCAGAGTAGCCTAATAACAAAAGTAATCAGGACTGATTTACAATGATCGACAGTACCAGAGTTACTTAATAACATAAGTAATTAGGATTGATTTGCAATGATCAACACTACCAGAGTAGCTTAATAACAAAACTAACCACTTACCGTTTGGAACCAGCGTTGGTAATACTTTTGTGGCAGTTGTTTAAAATATTGGATTCTGTAGTCTGGTCATTCAGTGTAGCACTCGTGTTCATCTTCGAAGCAAGTCGCTTCAAAACATCGTCCATTGAGCGCTTTCCATGGGGTCCATTAGTTGGCCGCAACCCCTCTAGAGTGGGAGATGGTTGGGGTGACTGGCTTGTCTCTGAAGGTCCATGACTTCCTCCTTCAACAATGCTATGCCCACCTTCGGAGTCACATTCTGAATCTGTTGTGGTCTCTGAAGAAACACTTTGTAAAAGTCGTCGCTTTCGGTTGTGCAGCAGCCTGGAAGTTGGTTTTGAGTCAAAGTCCCTTATTCCACTGTCGCACGAATCAATTTCGGTGTCATCCCGAGATCCCCTTTTTGAATCCTGTGGTCCGTTTTCGTGTTTAGAGTAACTCAGCCTCTGAAGAAGTTCAGAATTCCGATTTGGATTGGTGTTATCTGGAATATCTGGGGAATTTGCAGATGAGTCATAGTCATCATCGTCAGCATCTCTTCCAGAATTGTCGTCACCATTTTCATTATTTAATGGGGCGACCTCATTGTTATGATTTAGTACATCCGTTGAAAGCTTTGTGGGATGATTCTTCCGCTTTGAAGACATTTTTCTGTAAAGGAAATGTAATGTTTTAAGCAGGCATTTTAATATATAATATTAAGTTACACGACCTACATTACTGAAACATGTTCATAATATCTATTTTTGGAATGCGTTATACCTGTTTCTTAAATAACATCATGCTATTCCGTTATGACGATGGTGCAATTTATTTTTAAAGAAACATTAGTTTAAGATGTTTAATTACTTTGTTATTCACGCTGTAAAATTTTTTGCACTGAAATAGTCCAAGCCACATTATATCAGAGGCTCTTCTCCTCCTCTTTCAGAGGTAAACCAATCGTTCGTCACTTCAAAACTTGGGAGGTGTTTAAACCATAAGCAATGTATTCACAAGGTTTGCACTTTTTCTGACTATTCTTGCGATAAAATAGTATAAAAGCGAAAACCGATTCTGCGTTTCGAAGAGTCAGAAATCAGTCGGAACAGGGAACTTTTGCTGCTTGTGAGCAAACAAATAACCGTGCAAAGAGTATTTTGTGTATTATTAGAATATACAGAATAGCAAACATTTCAATGTCTTGTAGGTTTCCTTTTCGTCTATGAGTTACTTATATTTCTTAATTTAAAACCAAAGGCCTCTCTTTCTGACACCTCAAAACTTTGAGCCCTACTACATTGAACATGTTAATCCAAAACACCACTTTTAACACCTCGGAATGCTGAACTTTAACTTTGTGACATGTTTGTTTGTTTCTAATTATGCACAAAGCTACACAAGGGCTATCTGT
>NW_013666137.1:261817-270415 GCF_000517525.1 Limulus polyphemus
TCGTTCAAAACCATATTCGGGCGTTTCTGCATATTCAGCTAAGTTTGCCTTCATTACAACTTTACATTCACTTTACTTTTCAATAATTTAGCTTCAGGTTGTTTCATGACTGCTGTTAACACCTTTTATCTATTTTTTTCTTCTTTACTAAGTTTTATTCTTCGTTTTGGTGAGTTTCTTTGCTTAATTTTTTAAAACCGTGTCATACACTAAACGCTCATAACTGTTTCATACTTTATACACTATTAAAAATACCATTACTTTATTGTCTACTTTACACGTAGTTTTATTAAATAAAGTTACATCTACGTGATTTTGTTTGTCCACTTTATGTGTAGTTTTATTAAATAAAGTTTTGTCTATGTAAGTTTTTATGTTTGACCGAGAAATTAAAGAAAAAAAGATCAGGATTTATCGTTCTAACATATAATGCAGGCAAGAAAGTGTAGCTTAAGTTCGTGAACATTCAAATGTAGGGCATGTAAACTATCGCAAATGTTTGCGGGTCGCGGCTAGTTTAATATAGATTGTTAAAAGTTGTATTCGTAGTCAACTATAAGACAAAATATTTTGTAAATGACGTCATAATAAGAACATTTAACAAGTCATTAAGTTTATATGGATAATACTTCTTCTGAATGTATTAATTTGACCATGCCTGTTGTGTGTATCAAAACAAGTTTGGAGGGTTGTAGATACTACAAATTAAGTTAAAGAAAATACTCCCGACTCTCTGGCATATTTGACCCTAATTCACCTAGCATGATAATCCTCGTAGGCCACTACAGTAACGTTTCAATTCTGTTTCACACTTAAACGTCACCTATTTATTAGACACGGATCATATTTTGAATGTCCAATATATATATATAGCAACGCCAAAACGAAAAAACGAAAAAAGAACAACATGAAAATAACAAAGAAAATACTACACGGCATTCTCTAACAGCGGCACATTAACCAAACTACCTGCCTCTCTTCCAGACAAGTTTACTTGTGGGATGAGAAAGCCCGCCAATAATGCCGCCGTCAATTGTAATAACGTTTTTCAGGGCCCTCCCAGGTATACTTTAGACAGACGGCTATCAGTTTAATCAAAGCCCGGTGCGCCGACACGGGTGGGGCACGTTCGTATTATAGAGCACGTGCGGACGGCTTGAACGTGACCCTGCCGCGTGCCCTGTGTCATGTGAGCGTCTTCTCCACACTTTTAAACGTGGCAGTTTTCGACACAATATCCAAATGACTATTTTTAGCACGCATTCTATATATATATATATATATATATATATATGTATATATGTGAGTGTGTGTTTACGTTTGTATGTATGTCATACTATTATGTGATTAAACATGAAACGCCGTTGAACATAAAGTTAAATTTGAATCACTTGCAGTCAAACATCTGTATGTTCATGGTGCTTGTGAAGTAGTAAGTACTTTTTGTAGCTGTTATCAACATGGCGTGAAACAGTAGTATGACTAACGAATGTGTACAAGGTACGTTTTAATACATACATGTAACAAAGGGCTAACTTTACACAGTATTGTATGATAAGCAGGGGGGTTTTAGTCTCGACGTAACAATAGAGTTACTACTAAAATAAACACATTATGTCTGTTAGAGTTACTACTGAAATAAATACATTATGTCTGTTAGAGTTACTACTGAAATAAACACAGTATCTCTATGTTAGAGTTACTACTAAAATAAACACAGTATCTCTATGTTATAGTTACTACTGAAATAAATCACAGTATCTCTATGTTAGAGTTACTACTGAAATAATCACAGTATCTCTATGTTAGAGATACTACAAAAATAAACACAGTATCTCTATGTTAGAGTTACTACTGAAATAGATACAGTATCTCTATGTTATAGTTACTACTAAAATAAACACAGTATCTATATGTTAGAGATACTACTAAAATAAACACAGAATCTCTATGTTAGAGATACTACTAAAATAAACACAGTATCTCTATGTTAGAGTTACTAATAAAATAGACAGTGTCTTTAATTATCCACTAATAAGTAGCGACAACAGGGGTTACCTTGTAGTTAGAAATAACAGAAGGAAGAAGTGTTACAATAAAATGTGCCACCTTCAGTAATGTGTTTACACCACATTTTCACAACATATACAGTTCATTTGTTTTTGTTTGGCTCTTTCAGGACTTGCGAAAAGTGGATCTGATGTCACTTTTATAACACACATCGGGATGCGAAACATCAGTCACTAGATTCACAGTCCGGGCTCGTTAACCATTCAGGCCACGCTCGACCCCTACATTCGAGGCAACGAAATAATTCACTATGCTATAAAGACACCATTTTAAATGAATAATAAATAAAACAAAAATTATAATAATGTATAGCAAGAGGACACTGTATACAAAATGTAATACTGTTACTACACAACCAGCGTGTTCGGTGGTTGACTGTCTTCATACAATGAAATTATTGTTTGTTTAGTGGTATAAGTTTCCTGATATACAAAGAGGTATTCTCAAGTGACCCCATATACAAGTAAACGTCGCAGCAAGTTTTCTCTTTTCTCGAAAACTACTGTACAATCTTAAATGGTTAAAGTGTTAATGATAAAAATAAACACTTTTTATTTCCCCCAAAAAGTGGAAACAAGAAGTTGATTTGGCACAGAGAGTGTACAGAGAGTGTACTTGTTTCTGATAATAGCAAGGGCACAGAGAGTGTACTTGTTTCTGATAATAGCAAAAAAGTTGATTTGGTAAATCAACTTCTTGCTATTATCAGAAACAAGTACACTCTCTGTGCCAAATCAACTTCTTGCTATTATCAGAAACAAGTACACTCTCTGTGCCAAATCAACTTCTTGCTATTATCAGAAACAAGTACACTCTCTGTGCCAAATCAACTTCTTGCTATTATCAGAAACAAGTACACTTTCTGTGCCAAATCAGCTTCTTGCTGTTATCAGAAACAAGTACACTCTCT
Organism: Limulus polyphemus; assembly: GCF_000517525.1. Lineage (NCBI taxonomy): Eukaryota > Metazoa > Arthropoda > Merostomata > Xiphosura > Limulidae > Limulus > Limulus polyphemus. The sequence goes on from NW_013666137.1 coordinate 264,798, forward strand.
GTTAACGGAAGCCAGTACTTTTGAGTGACACACACCAGACAAATTTACATCATTGTGTAACCGTTCCCTCTCCCTAAAAAAACTAAACTAAATCATATGACGTGATTATATCCAAGTGTAGATGTACGGAAACATCCAAATTGATCACTTGGACACAGTTTATTATAAAATGACACTTTGGGGAGAAAATGTAGAGTGGGATAGACACCTATAAAATCCTTATTTTCTGCTTTCAATTAGTAAAATTATATAAAGAATGCTCGAATAAAACCAATGAAGCAAACAGAAACGAAACAATAACAGCAAAAAAGATCAGATTTAGAGCAAAACTCGATTATAAATATTCTTTTACAACAAAATGAATCTGGATTAAATTTACATGAAAAAAATAGTGTTTATTTTATTTTCACCGTAAAACAACACTGATTATATTTACATGAAAAAATTAGTGTTTATTTTATTTTCACCGTAAAACAACACTGATTATATTTACATGAAAAAATTAGTGTTTATTTTATTTTCAACGTAAAACGACACTGATTATATTTACATGAAAAAATTAGTGCTTTATTTTCAACGTAAAACGACACTGATTATATTTACATGAAAAAATAATGTTTATTTTATTTTCACCGTAAAACGCCACTGATTATATTTACATGAAAAAATAGTGTTTATTTTATTTTCACCGTAAAACGCCACTGATTATATTTACATGAAACAATTAGTGTTTATGCCGAATAAAACGAACATATTTTGCGTTTTTTTGTCAAATTCTGTAAATATATATATATATATTGAGTTCCAGACAAACCTACATTAGTGTCGAAGACGTTTTTTGCAGTTATGACGTACAATATATTTATTCTATGTATATTGTGCTTCTTCTCCTGTTAAATGTAAGTCGGATTTGGAGTCGCAGACCAGAGTATTTCTGTGTGGCAATCTATGCATGAACTTACTAACCAGTTTTTCTTTATTGAAATTCAAAGGAAGATATTGTCATCCAAGTTCGTAAATTCCATTGACTTAAATGTGTAATTCCTTGTCCTGAATGCTAGTGTAATTCAGTTTACAAGAATTACGTGCTAATTTTTTAGCTTCGTGATGGTCTAATTGCCCTCAATGCTAGTGTAATTCAGTTTATAAGAATTACGTGCTAATTTTTTAGCTTCGTGATGGTCTCATTGCCCTCAATGCTAGTGTAATTCAGTTTATAAGAATTACGTGCTAATTTTTTAGCTGCGTGATGGTCTAATCCCCTTAAAGATCTGGTTTCTGATCTGACAGGTGAATTTTGTAAAGTCCCCTTAAAGACCTGGTTGTAACAATATTTTTGTAAGTCTACTAACTGTTACTGATGCAAGGCAGCGAAAACAAATATATGAAGAAGTAGTAATTGTTTGAACTTTAAATTTTAAACAAGTTACAAGTACACATTTTTCTGGTAACGAAAGTTTAAGTACCAGGAACCCGTAGTTCATCTTTTTTCGAACTTACCTGTTCGAAGATCAGTACTGCTAGCACTATAATTAACCACTGATTAGAATTTTAATTTCCACCGACTGCCAAAAAAATAGTACTGGTTTATTGTTATTAAATGTATAATTGACGTATTGTTATCCGGAAGATACCTATTATAATTAATCACTTTAATTTCAGAGCGAGAAAGGAACATTAGATCTATAGTTTTTTTTTTGTTTTAATACAAATATCGCGCTACAGTACAAAGCTGTACTGGGTTTGTGTTGGACCGACACCTTCATCTTGGTACAGTGAAAAAACCAGTGCGTCTGAAAAGTCAGTTTTTATTGTTAGAATTCTGTTTTATTTGCTATTAATTATTAAGTTCCTGTAACGTTTGCCTCACTAAGCGAATCATCATTTAAACGATTATTTAATATAAATCGTAACAATTAATACTTGATTAGATTTGTAGAATAAGCATAAAGGTAGACCATCACGCAGCTAAAAAATTAGCACGTAATTCTTATAAACTAAATTACACTAGCATTGAGGGCAACTTTACAAAATTCATCTGTCAGATCAGAAACCAGATTTGTAAGGGGAGTCTACACAGTTTACCTGTCAGATCAGAAACCAGATTTTAAAGGGGAGTCTACAAAGTTTACCTGTCAGATCAGAAACCAGATCTTTAAGGGGAGTGAGTCTACAAAGTTTACATCAGACTCACTATATAGAATTATTCAACGAAGGTTCCACGCGATAGAAGACAAATCGGATGGGGGAGGGGGAGTTGTGAACAAAGCAAATTATTTGATTAATAAGGTCCACGCCCCTAGGTCTAAGGTTAATGAATCGTTTTCCATGCGCCTCCCCAACAAGATTTCTCATAATCCTATAAAAGGCTGTAAGACAGCGACATCTCAAAGTGTATAATGAGGTCCCGTCAGTGTAGACCTCACGTACACAGGTACTGATAAAGGTGTGGAAAATGTCAGTAATGACCAGAGTAGCAAATGAAAAATCGATTGAAAAGACGGCCACAGAGGGAGTTACAGTGATGTAAGTTTAATGAATTGGTCAAAATTTCCTTTTCCTTGGTAGGTGGGCTGACCGAATGAGAAAGAAGTCTCATCCACAATGCGCTAAGTTTAAAAGTCGAATAGAAACAAAGGAAAGACCACAAGCACATTTAACAATATCCATAATCTCCTTGTTGGGTCAAACAAAGAAATTCTTCAGAACAGGTTGTTTGCAAAGGAATGATAGGCACGCTGTTTTTCATTATTTTCTTTAGCTGAGAAACATTACATACAAATAGCATTACGAATAAAATGCCCACGATTAAACCAATTGGATTCCTTTACCGAGTGTCCCTAAAATAAAATAAAGAAGCTACAATAAGTATTAAATAACTTTCTAATTTATGTATTTCCCCAGTATACTTACGTAAAACGTGTTCAAATTTCTTTAGCCCCGAACTTGATACTTTTCATCTTTAACATTAATTCGTGGAGTTTTACACGTGAGTTCTTTCTAAATGTAATCGTGAAGCGGAGTATAAATGTAGTTAATATACAGAGCCGTCTGACTTCTCGTGCCGTCATACCAGCTTTCCCGCCATCCCGACTTTAATTACCTGAATATTGGAACTGACTAATTGCTACAGTCATCAATTTATTTTCAAATGCGAAACAAACAAACAAAGAAATTCTTTTTGACGTAATTATTTATGGTGCTGAGTCAAGAAATGAAAGTCCAACAAGTTGTTTTTTTCAGACTCTTGTCTCAAATGTACGGCAGGCTGACTTTCTCAATTTATCTGTGCAGCTTTTATAAGAAAATAAGTTAAGGATGGAAGTGAAAGGCGTAAAAAGTAAACTATATTTCAGTTTTAATTGCGTGTTACCTCCGTCTCTTTAATTATACGTGAGACTTGTATGGTGTGTTGAATATCTGTAAATTAAAAGTATTCGAAAAGACTAAATTAACGCAATTAATTTCTAGACGAACAAACTTTTGAATCGTCAAACAACATTACGAAACTTAATATGACCTTTTAATAAGAAAGTGAAATTAACGAAAAGTTTTACTTGTAGCTAAAATAAATGTAGTAAATGTTTAATAAAAATAGCACTGATGACGCTCGTTTCATGACAGTTACCAAAGAATAATTTTTAAATATACGTTTAAATTTGACATTCAAAAAAAAAAAAAGACCCCAGCAAATATGGAAAATTACTTACTGATAGAGTGACAATCTGTGGGCTGTAAAACATTGTCAGTGGTTTTCTGTTAATTTGAGTATACGTATTATGACTTTGCGATGGTTAAAATTAGACAGTACTATCACAGGAACGAATTTAATTTTTGACAGTAATATAATCTATTTATCTATCTGTACGTTTGTCAAATTAGAATGACATAATCTCAAATGTGACAAAATCGTTTCGGTTTTAAAACGATATTTAGACACGCGAAAAGTACCATCATATTGAGAGCCCACAAAACGGAACACGTAGCCCTCAGTTTCTAACAAGTACCACACAGAAAGGATGCCAACACCAATATATAATAAGCTTTATAATCGACAGCTGACAAGAACATAATTATGTACATACATTTGTTTCTTCAGGCCTAAGGGCTGCCTGGGAATTACCAACAATAAGCACCAGATGCCCTCCTAACACGCCTTGTCGCTGTTAAGGAAAAACATTTTTCATTTTGTCCGAGTCAATGAAGCATACCTTGAGTCGTAATGGGGTAAGGTTCCTCGTCCATACCCTGCGGTCAACGCTATAGAAGGTACCTAAAGTAATTGCCGAAACCCTGCGTTCGTTATTTACAAGATGAAGAAGCATGAATTCAATAAGCAGTGTGTACATGTGTGAGTAATAAATCGAAAACTAAAGATCGCACTCTAAGACTATTTCAGTCTATTTTATGTTATTTGGTTTTTCCTGTAAATTACTCACAGAATATTTTGTGTCTATCTAGCAGAGTTGTCGGCCTTTCTGGCGTTATAAGTTGTTGTGAGGAGCTGGTTGAAGAACCTATTTTGATGAAATTTGTGAGGGGAACTCAAATGGACTCCGTCCCCCAACAGGTAAATTTTAAATAGATAAGCAATCGAACGAATGGTACCACTTCGGAGTCATTTCAATTTTACCGCCTTATTGCTGCAATGGGGACTTAACTGAGCAAGAAGGTAGAAACCGACGCCAAACGAAAGTGACGTTTAATGCCGCGCGTAGCACGGGGGAATTTGCATCAGACGAACGTTTCATTTCCTACGGCTCAAAATAACGGAAGAGGCAGCCCACGTATTCCATTCATAGCATTACTTTTTAAACCCGGGTATTTTTGCTAGTAAATATAAATATTAACAATATTATTTTTAAGTGATAACTTCCTAGGCTAAAGCATTCCACTTGAAGATGTATCTTCTAAACAAACATGATTACGCGTCATGATTCTTCTAAACCTATAGGCCATTTACTGGCTCACTGCCAAACCTATATATCTGTCACACTGACTTTTTTATAACGTGTATATATATATATAACGATTCCAAATTAATTATTAAACCTTCTTCCAAGCCATTCGGTATGCTCCACAAGGTAATAATCCAGGGCAGGGAGATTATCATTAATGATATAATAATGCTATAAACAGTAAGACTATGAACGTCCTCTGTTTATGAGTTTGATTCCAAACAAGTACATAGTTTGATTTCTGTGGTACAATTTCGTTTTAACCCTAAAATAACCCACAACAAATTACAACATTCTGTATATAAATAACTGATACTAAATTGACAGAAATCACTCAATTTCTATGTAAAATACATAGGAGAAACCAACAGCAGTTAGTAGGGTTGACGGTAATATTTATGGTACTTTATGTAAAATACATAGGGGACTCCACAGAAGTTAGTAGGGTTAACGGTAATATTTATGGTACTTTATGTAAAATACATAGGAGAAACCAACAGCAGTTAGTAGGGTTGACGGTAATATTTATGGTACTTTATGTAAAATACATAGGGGACCCCAACAGCAGTTAGTAGGGTTAACGGTAATATTTATGGTACTTTATGTAAAATACATAGGGGACTCCACAGTAGTTAGTAGGGTTAACGGTAATATTTATAG
>NW_013666137.1:271415-276976 GCF_000517525.1 Limulus polyphemus
TATGTAAAATACATAGGAGACACCAACAGCAGTTAGTAGGGTTAACGGTAGTATTTATGGTACTTTATGTAAAATACATAGGAGACACCAACAGCAGTTAGTAGGGTTGACGGTAATATTTATGGTACTTTATGTAAAATACATAGGAGACACCAACAGCAGTTAGTAGGATTAACGGTAATATTTATGGTACTTTATGTAAAATACATAGGGGACCCCAACAGAAGTTAGTAGGGTTAACGGTATTATTTATGGTACTTTTTTTTTTATGTTTGTTTGGCCATACGTATTAAGAATCATATTTGTTCATTTGTCTTAGCGCCAAGCTATATATATACATAATGGGCTATCTGAACTGAGTCCGAAGAAGGCATTGAACTCCAAATTTTAGCGTTATAAGACCCGAAGCTTACCGCAGTGCCATCGTCGGACTGGGGACTAAGTAATTTTCAAAGTCATGAGCCCACAAACAATTTGATTTATAATAAATAGTTTATACATCTTTAAAAAAAAGCTGATAAGGCTCATATGGAACCATACTGGTAATTCTGGGGTTAAAAGGGGCACTAGAAACTTTGGAGGGACATTGTAGAGCTTGACTGAACGTAAAGTGATGAAGCAACTTGAGTTTTTCAAATATTTCCGTTTAAGGTATCGCCCCACGTTGCAACATTAATTTTTAATGACATGCTGTATACTTCCACAGAAGTTACGAAACTGTCTCTGAGTTAGCAGTTTCCATGAAAAACAACAACGAATGTTAACGTTACGTATTTGAAACAAGATTAGATTAGGATATTTATTTTACTTAATATGTTTTTACAGTATACAAAGACCAGGGTTTTATAACGTAGCGAAGATATAACAAGGATAGCAGAACGTAACACGACAATTCGAAGTTGTTGTTTTTTACTTGCTAAAATGACGAAAGACCTGAAAGTAAGAATTCAGTTGGCAAGAAACGCTTCCACTGTGAATAAGAGGTGAACAGCCAGGAAAATGAGCAATGGCTTTTACGGATCATTAGGACCATTAAGCTTGAGAGCATAACGTTGAAATATTCCAAACCTCCATCATACGCGTGTGTAAAACATCTTAGATCTTTCTAAAGCAGCAATACGACGAAAAAGCTGAGAGGATCAGAAAGAAATAAATTGTTTCAACTGACGCCGTACTTTAGAAAACTTTGGTACATCCATCACTAAACTCGTACTAGAACGACGTGGCAGTAAAATAGTCTTATATTTATAGAAACCCACAGAGTTTATCCGCATGAAAGTGATATTGTCCACTAATTGATAAATTTAATATATATGGAAAATGACGATATCTTGAAAATCACAGGGAGTATGTCAGTATCCAGTGGATTGGAAGTAAGGCCTGTGATTTCTTCCAAAAGCATAATATAACACGAGTAACGTATTTCTATGTGAAGTCAGAGGAAATATATTATAATATGTTAACCACATTACATCTGCCACATACAGTGCCAACTAGGCCTTTCGTCAGGCCGGCTGGGATACGACAGCTATAGTAGTGTTCTACGTGCTGTACACATACATATATATATACATACACCATCCATTTTCATGAACAACAACTGTTACGGTGTAATCTAGATCACGTAAGGCCTCACATAGAGGAAAATAATAGAACAGAGCCAACTGATATGAGCATGCGTTTGGAAAAGCCGTCGTAGTAAACAATACCTGAAAGAACTGACATAATGTCAATGGGATTTGGGTTCGAAACAGTGGGCACTTCGCAAAGTTTAGGACCATTCTTCACAAGGTTAACCACACCTCACTCCCCACAACACCAACTGATGAATAAAATAATATTAATATGACCGACAAGAATAACAAGTGGAAATACTTCCATGTAACACTATATGAAGTATAGGATATTTAAACTTAATACTTCCATATAACAAACCACACGAAGACGAAATATCTATACTTCATATAGTAAACTTAAGAATATATACTCTTTACACACTAGACTGTACAGTTTGTTAAATATATTGTTTGGTTACTTCTTACACACTAGACTGTACAGCTTGTTACGTATATTGTTTGGTTACTGACACACTTACTCTTTACACACTAGACTGTACAGTTTGTTAAATATATTGTTTGGTTACTTCTTACACACTAGACTGTACAGCTTGTTACGTATATTGTTTGGTTACTAAATATATACTCTTTAAACACTAGACTGTACAGTTTGTTAATGTTATTGTATGGTTACTGTATATATATATACCGTATACACTAGACCGTACTGGTCCTGTACACTAGAGTACCAGACAATGAGTAACCAAACAATATACGTAACAAGCTGTACAGTCTAGTGTGTAAGAGTAACCAAACAATATATTTAACAAACTGTATAGTCTAGTGTGTACGGGTCCTCCGGAGGAACAGCGGTAAGTTTACGGACTTTCAACTAAAATCTGAGGTTAGATTCCTCGCGGAGGACATAGCAGATGGTCCAATGTGGCTTTGCAGTAAAGCAAACAAACAAACAAAACTAGTGTGTACGGAGTATATATCAGGTATACAATAGACGTAAACTGTACGGTCTAATGTATATATCTATAACAAACGATACAGTAAAAAAAAACAAAAAAAAAACTTAACGAACTGTACGGTTTAGTGTGTAAGGAGCAATTAATGTCAGGAATCATACATTAAATTCTAAGAATTTATTAATGAAATCGCAGGGATAATATGTTATGAATTTTACAACCTGGTATATACGGTATATATGTAATAATGTTTTAAACACAACCCTGGTGTCAGCTTGAATCGATATGAATGGTTAAAACAATCTTAATGATAAAAATAGGGATTTATTACCGTTATATCTTTACAAATAGGTGAACGATTAGTTAATATCATGTCTAATAGATAAGTGAGGGATTTGTTAATACCATGTTTTAATAAATAAGTGTGGGATTGGTTAATAACATATTTTAACAAGTAGTTGAGGGATTTGTTTTGGGTAAACTCTATGATACAGTCTAGGATACCGCAGTTACCCATAGATAAAGAGGTTTCTGGCAGAGCAAGTGCTACAAATCGAATGTTCAGTTGGAGCGACAAGCATACAGAGAAAATACTTTCGTTATTTATTGGATAAATTTCCTAGTCAGAGACTGATCCACGATGACTACTTCTGAGCAGAAAGGGTTAAATCTGATGAAAAAACCGTCCAGATTTAATCCGTTTCATGCAGATACGAAGAAAGTTCACACCAAAGTTTCTATATATTCCAATAGGTGATTATTCTTAATTATACGAAATTTCTGTTTTTATAAGATACAAGATTAGAGACGATGAGCTTAGATCGAATTGATAAGAATTAAACATACGCAGTAAGAACAAGGTTTACACTATACTCAGCAAAGTTCCAACCAACACAATACTTTAATTCAAAGCAATGAATGTTATCTGATGAGCCCCGAGATTGGGCGAAAACCCTACCGGGTCTGGATATAGCACCCGGGATTGGGCGAAAACCCTACCGGGTCTGGATATAGCAGAGAAATAATTTCATTTTTCTCACAAGTTCTTCATTTCTTAAGTTAGTCGATTTAATTTACAAAATATTCATTAATTTTCTTCAAAACATGGAATGACACATCTTAAGATTGTGTGGTATTTCTAATTTTCTAGGTTTGCATGAATTGAACAATTATAGGTGCAGTATCTGCAGTTCAATTCATGCAAACCTCTGCAGATACTGCACCTATAACTGTTCAATTCATGCAAACCTCTGCAGATACTGCACCTATAATTGGAGAAAAACCGAAATCACCGATAGTTTAAACCCGTTCTCTCTTTCAATTCGTTTCAAGTTGCGATTCAAAATATTACATTTCACACAGAAAAAAAACAAAAACGCGATTAAGTATCCAATAATGGTACACACAATGTGGCTGTTGCCAGAATTTACGTCTATCGAACGGTACCCTCTTTTGACAGTTGCCAATAACCAGGGCTGTAAATTAGTGCCTATTTTGACATTAGGGGATTTCTGACTATCTGGTTTATTTTTGAAACTTGTTCCTAGAGTGAAAGCAACAGAAAACGATGTGTACTTAAGTAGGAATATCACTGTAAAAAAATGCGAGAGGAAGCTGAATTATGCGAGTAATGGAAACAGAACTTATAATGTGAATGTTTTGTGCTAAGGACAATTTTTTTTCCCTATAACCTGACTACAGAGACCAGAATTAGACATATTTCCTAACCTTTTCGCCTCTCTCTCTTACGTTTTATTACCATTACTCGGGTTATCACGAGACTGCTCGCTGTTCTAAGTCACATGGTGTCAATGCGACTTCTGTGTCAATCTGAATAGAAGCTTCGTTACGAATTAATCCGGCAAGTTGTAAACATATCTAAAGTACACATTTTTGTGTACTGCGTTACAAGTGTGACTGGTTAACCCTTGTTCTCCATATAACAACACATGAATTTTCAGTAAACGTGTGTTGCCGAAACGTTTTCGTATGCTGAAAAAGTAAGTGATTTAATCAGATCAACAGTTACACTTTCTAAAGAACGGTAACATAGTAAGATATTTATGCGTCAGATGTCACGACTAACCCATAAAAAAAAAAAACCGCTTGAACACAATAAATAAAAAGAAAATCTGGATAAGGCTTAATGCTTAGTTTGTTTGTTTATAATAAAAGTTTGGTTCCTACTCACACCTACTCTACAGTACACAAAGTAGTAGTTACCAACACTCTATCGCCCACTGATTGGAACCCGGCGGTTACTGCTAAACTGGTCTATAAATCAGTTACTATTGTGACATTAAGGATTTAATAAAGGTAAACAAGGCGATCGTTGCCAATGGCTTACTTTATTGAAACTCAGTCTATCAGACGTGCCTTCTCTGGCAATTGCCAGTGGCACAGGCTATAAAACGGTGACTAATAGGAATCGAATAAGATACAAAGGTAGATGTTTCTAATGACGTAGTCCATCGAACTGTGTCTCATGTTACAGAAGTGGCTATAAATTGATCTAATAAGGGTACAAAGTGGTTGTTGCGTGTAACCTAGTCTATAAATCGGTGTCTACTGTGATGTTAAGTACCTAATAATGGTAAACAAGGTGGTTGTTGCGTGTAAACCTGTCTATAAATCGGTGTCTACTGTGATGTTAAGTATCTTATAATGGTAAACAAGGTGGTTGTTGCGTGTAATCCAGTCAATAAATCGGTGCCTACTGTGATGTTAAGTATCTAATAATGGTAAACAAGGTGGTTGTTGCGTGTAATCCAGTCAATAAATCGGTGTCTACTGTGATGTTAAGTATCTTATAATGGTAAACAAGGTGGTTGTTGCGTGTAATCCTGTCTATAAATCGGTGCCTACTGTGATGTTAAGTATCTAATAATGGTAAGCAAGGTGGTTCTTGAGTGTAAACCTGTCTATAAATCGGTGCCTACTGTGATGTTAAGTATCTAATAATGGTAAACAAGGTGGTTGTTGCGTGTAATCCAGTCAATAAATCGGTGTCTACTGTGATGTTAAGTATCTA
>NW_013666137.1:277584-281650 GCF_000517525.1 Limulus polyphemus
GTCTACTGTGATGTTAAGGACACCATTTATTGACTGGATTACACGCAACAACCACCTTGTTTACCATTATAAGATACTTAACATCACAGTAGGCACCGATTTATTGACTGAATTACACGCAACAACCACCTTGTTTACCATTATAAGATACTTAACATCACAGTAGACACCGATTTATAGACTGGATTACACGCAACAACCACCTTGTTTACCATTATTATATATACTGTGATGTTAAGTATATAATAATGGTAAACAAGGTGGTTGTTGCGTGTAATTCAGTCAATAAATCGGTGTCTACTGTGATGTTTAGTATATAATAATGGTAAACAAGGTGGTTGTTGCGTGTAATTCAGTCAATAAATCGGTGTCTACTGTGATTTTAAGTATATAATAATGGTAAACAAGGTGGTTGTTGCGTGTAATTCAGTCAATAAATCGGTGTCTACTGTGATGTTAAGTATCTAATAATGGTAAACAAGATTTTTTGTATCGTTTTCGAAATGAGGAGAAGGAGCCAAAATGATAAAAAAGTCAGCCAGTTTCTTATACTAAAACTAGTTTGCATTTGTTTTACTAAGCTGTAAACAAGAAAGAGAAAAAATTAGCACCTAAACTTTCGTTGAAGGGTGATAAGGAATATGACAAACTTCATTGGCCACCTTGAAAGAACGAGTTTGTTGCTAATGGTAACCTACTTCTTACTGGTGCTTCACCTGTCTGCTCAATCATGCGAGAAGCTGAAGCAAAAAAAAAGAAAAAAAGAAATTCAGTAGATGCATACGTGGAACATTGGAAGCTGATGATGGAATATATAGTAGTTTAATTATGTGTCACATCTGATGAAGAAAAGGTCTGTCTACAGTAAACATGATTAGAATTTTAAATATCCATTCTCAATCATCATTGCTTCGTTTTATCAATTATTACAGATTCTTTTAATGATAACGACCATAAGATCTGTCGTTGTTGGGCGAGTAACGACGAATATTTGTTTTATTAAACATTCGATGGGTCGGCCTTAGCAAAAAAAAACTTGGAAAATCAAAAGTTCGTAATATACATCCCAGGTTTTCTTAAGATAAACATTTCCGACTGAACAGCTAAATTACTGGTCATATTAATGAATAGTTAAAGACATTTCTATACAGTTTATTTCACGTGCGCTTTATGAATTCTGCCTATAAGATTATGTCACGCTTCTCTCACAGATTAAGAACAGTTCGGATGAAGCTTTATCCTTTATTTCACGTGCGCCTTATGAATTCTGCCTATAAGATTATGTCACGCTTCTCTCACAGATTAAGAACAGTTCGGATGAAGCTTTATCCTTTATTTCACGTGCGCCTTATGAATTCTGCCTATAAGATTATGTCACGCTTCTCTCACAGATTAAGAACAGTTCGGATGAAGCTTTATCCTTTATTTCACGTACGTCTTATGAATTCTGCCTATAAGATTATGTCACGCTTCTCTCACAGACTAAGAACAGTTCGAATGAGGAGGTAGGTTCTTGCCATTTTGCCAACAAATGTCCTTATATTTATTTAACTGTGATTGCCAAGTTAAAACATTTACAAGCTAACAAATACTTATGTATATTAGGCGCCTTGTATATAGTTGTTGTTGTTTGTTAAATATACTACCTTATATATACCTAGGTATATATAAAATCAATAAATACTCTACACATTATAAGTATACCACACATTAAACAATATCTTACACACACTGAGCTACAAGAGACATTAAATAATATCTTATACATACTGAGCTACAACAGAAATTAAACAATATCTTACATATCCTGGGTTATCTAGACATTAAATAATATCTTACATATCCTGAGATATAACAAACATTAAGTAATATCTTACATATCCTGAGATATAACAAACATTAAATAATATCCTACATATTCTGAGATATAACAAACATTAAATAATATCCTACATATCCTGAGATATAACAAACATTAAATAATATCCTACATATCCTGAGATATAACAAACATTAAGTAATATCCTACATATCCTGAGATATAACAAACATTAAATAATATCTTACATATCCTGAGATATAACAAACATTAAGTAATATCTTACATATCCTGAGATATAACAAACATTAAGTAATATCTTACATATCCTGAGATATAACAAACATTAAATAATATCCTACATATCCTGAGATATAACAAACATTAAATAATATCTTACATATTCTGAGATATAACAAACATTAGGTAATATCTTACATATCCTGAGATATAAAAAAACATTAAATAATATCCTACATATCCTGAGATATAACAAACATTAAATAATATCCTACATCTACTGAGATATGACAGACCTTAAACAATATCTTAAGACATCTTGAGATATACAAGACACGTAATTATGGCTTGTATATCCTGAAGTATATCGGACATTAAAAGATAACTTATATAACTTGATAACATTTTTTGTGAAATTATACTATGAACAGACCTAAGGTGTATTAGATATCAAACAATATCTTTGAAAAATCATTATGAAATGTTGAAATATTAAGCCTTGGGTCTAAACAATTATTTTGGAGACAATAAATAATACGAATATAACCGAAGGTGGATGACAATCTTGCAACAGGCTGGGTTTGCCGAAAAATCCAAATTTTATTGAACCCTACCAAATTACTCAGGATGAGAAGCACGCGCTATTTATATCACACTCAGACAATTCCATACACTGACAAAATATTAAGGTTTATTTCATGTAAGGTGAATGAACCACCGAATTACACCCAGTTCGCTATACGAAATGCTGATTGATTAATGAATTTATGATAACGATTTTTTTAAGTTAAATTATACTATTTGATCTTCGAGCCATTGTTTATACAGTTGCTAATTAATGAGGCCTAATTATCAGCGAACTCTAAAGAGTACACATCAACGACAATCAACTAATATAAATTCTCCATACTACGAAAATCACTTGTTAACAGGGAATAACCTGACTTAACCCATCTCACGACGTCACTCGCGAAGCCACAATGAAGGAATGGTACTGACCTTGACCTTTAGTTCATGAAGTTAGGAAGAATAAATGGTAGAGCACGTGGCACGTCTAAAATCATACTATTTCGCCATGACACTCCTAATTCGCATAGCACGAGCAAGCTCCAGGAGGCCCGCTGAACCAATAGGAGCGGCCTACGTATCTTTCAGGTTGTCATAGCTGTACCATTCTGCCGTAAAACCTAGCTACGTGAGTTTAATACACAGAAATACTTTTAGAATCTATGAGCAAAAAGAACTTTATTGAAAGGTGGCAGGCACAAAAGCCTATCTTTCAGTGGAAATAAATAGCACAAACTAGAACAGTTGAAGATCAGTTAGATAATTCTATGAACAAAAAAACAACAACAACAACCAACTCCATCAAAGTGTATACGCTTAGCCCTAAATATCAGGATATAATTTTAGACAAAACCCTGAAGATAGTAAGCAAAAGTTTCCAAACTGTAAAAACTACCGAAAAGTTTGCTTTAAATATTCGAAAACAAAAGATACAAAAGGGCTATCTGTGTTAACCTTCCTTAATTTTGAACTGATAGATTAGAGGGAAGGCAGCTAAACAACAGTACGCGATTTTGCTGCAAGGAAATACGAATTACAATTCTCCCGATTCACAATCCGGCATGCTAACAATAAGCCACGCTCAACCCGACGTCTAGTGACAGGCCTAGCCTATTCTAAACGTTGCATCCATCCCAAGATAAGTAATATCCAACTACAACTTTGCCAGGAATCACGTGGGTTTGTTCGTAAACATTCTAAGATTGATTTATTTTACGTGGGTTTCTTCTTAAACATCCTAAGCTTGACTTATTTTACGTGGGTTTGTTCGTAAACATCCTAAACTTGATTTATTTTACGTGGGTTTCTTCTTAAACATCCTAAGCTTGATTTATTTTACGTGGGTTTGTTTGTTAACATCCTAAACTTGATTTATTTTACGTGGGTTTGTTTGTAAACATCCTAAGCTTGATTTATTTTACGTGGGTTTGTTTGTAAACA
>NW_013666137.1:282589-288744 GCF_000517525.1 Limulus polyphemus
TAAGCTTGATTTATTTTACGTGGGTTTGTTTGTAAACATCCTAAGCTTGATTTATTTTAAGTGGGTTTGTTTGTAAACATCCTAAGCTTGATTTATTTTAAGTGGGTTTGTTTGTAAACATCCTAAGCTTGATTTATTTTAAGTGGGTTTGTTTGTAAACATCCTAAGCTTGATTTATTTTACGTGGGTTTGTTTGTAAACATTCTAAGCTTGATTTATTTTACGTGGGTTTGTTTGTAAACATCCTAAGCTTGATTTATTTTAAGTGGGTTTGTTTGTAAACATCCTAAGCTTGATTTATTTTGCCACAAAACTGAACTTGATTTATTTTACATGATTTAAGATCACCAAACTAGAAAACAATGACGAGACTACAGTTTTAGATTATATGTGCTATGGGAAAAGTTTACAGTAAGGATATATTTCTTCCTAAAATAGTTTTAACATTTCTGTTACAAGACAGAAACACGACAGCCACTAAAAATGCATACTGTTAGAGTGAACATGAAATCGAACGGTTCTTTCCGGGTTTGTTACAATTTTAGTTTAAGGTAAAAAAAAATATCAACAACCGTTTACAAGGTTTTTAAATTAAATTTCGACTTTGTTTTAACCAATGTTCATTAAAAGTTTATTTGAACCCCCTTTTTTTTTATACAAACGCTCATTAAGGACATGTTTAAACATCTTTATTATACAAACGTTCATTAAGGACATGCCTAAACATCTTTATTATACAAACGTTCATTAAGGACATGTCTAAACATCTTTATTATACAAACGTTCATTAACGACATGCCTAAACACTTTATTATACAAATGTTCATTAAGGACATGCCTGGACATCATTGTTATACAAATGTTCATTAAGAGATTTGTCATCTTTATTATACAAACGTTCATTAACGACATGCCTGAACACTTTATTATACAAACGTTCATTAACGACATGCCTGAACACTTTATTATACAAACGTTCATTAACGACATGCCTGAACACTGTTATACAAACGTTCATTAACGACATGCCTAAACACTTTGTTAAACAAACGTTCATTAACGACATGCCTAAACACTTTGTTATACAAACGTTCATTAAGGACATGCCTGGACATCTTTATTATACAAATGTTCATTAGAGCATGCCTGGACATACTTGATATACAAATGTTCATTAGAGCATGCCTGGACATACTTGATATAGAAACGTTCACTGAGGACTCCTCTAGAATTCTTTGTTGTACAAACGCTCATTAAAAGCATGCCTGGAAATATTTGTAATAAAAACGTTAATTAAGGACATGCCTGGACACATTTCTTATACACTCGTTCATTAAGGACATGCCTGGAAAAGTAGTAAAGGTTACAGCGTAGGGCAAGTCACAAGCAAGATTGTAATCACAACACTTGGAACGTTCCTAGAAACACAATAATCGTTTTAAACACTAGCACTGATAATTGAAAATGTCACTGGCAGTAATGCTAATAGAAGTTAGCAGTCGGCTGGGTAAGTAACGTGATTTCAGTTCCCCGGCCCCAGCGGCGCGTCATAAGCTACATTCAGATGTTAATAACCTCCTCTGACAAGCCGTATCAATCACACACGGGCGATAGGGCGAGTGACTAAATGAACCAAAAGCAATTAATCACAGGTGACAGTCACAACACCAAATAGAAGCCACAAAGAGAAAAGTGGACATCGCCCAGTGTTTGCTGTCACTTTTCATATCGCCATAACGTATAGCCTAACAAGTGTCAGACGCCACAAAAGACCAGAGAAAGCATCAATATGAGCTACTATGAGGATGTATACATTGTGACTCGCACAAAAAAAAATCCTCAAATATCAGAGAAAATAATGATTTCGGTAACAACAACAACAACAAAAAAAAAACTAATCAAAACCTTCATTGTTTCTTAAAGGTTCAATACTGATAACGAATAAAATGGTGGAAGACTCGCGAATATCGGTAGTGGATGACGGTAAGAAATTGAAAAGGGGCAAGATTAAGCTAACTTCTAACATTTTTGTTATATTTATTCAGTCTAAGTCAGTAAACTTCAAATTCTTCTTTATACCTTAAGGAATTTACTTAATTACGTTTAGGTATAGATTTCGATGACATTTCTATTCAAAATGGCGACTTTTAGGTTGTTTAAAAATACTTTATGCTCTATACGGAGGATAGTGACGGTCAAGTTCCACTATTCAGTCCAAGAGTTGCGCTGTTGATTAGGTAGCTGCCTTGTCTTGGAGTTCAAAATTACGGACAGCTGAGTGTCCCTTTCCTCGTAGCTTTATGTGAAAACTCTAATATTACAGATCTGACACCACAAAACAAGTAAACACTATATGGTGTTATTACAGATCTGACACCAGAAGACAAGTAAACACTATATGGTGTTATTACAGATCTGACACCACAAAACAAGTAAACACTATATGGTGTTATTACAGATCTAACACCAGAAGACAAGTAAACACTATATGGTGTTATTACAGATCTGACACCACAAAACAAGTAAACACTATATGGTGTTATTACAGATCTGACACCACAAAACAAGCAAACACTATATTGTGTTATTATAGATCTAACACCACAAAACAAGCAACCACTATATGGTGTTATTACAGATCTGACACCACAAAACAAGCAAACATTATATTGTGTTATTATAGATCTAACACCACAAAACAAGCAACCACTATATGGTGTTATTACAGATATAATACCAGAAGACAAGTAAACACTATATGATGTTATTACAGATCTGACATCACAAGACAAGTAAACACTATATGGTGTTATTACAGATCTGACGCCACAAAACAAGCAAACACTATATGGTGTTATTACAGATCTAACACCAGAAGACAAGTAAACACTATATGGTGTTATTACAGATCTGACGCCACAAAACAAGCAAACACTATATGATGTTATTACAGTTTTGACACCACAATGCAAGTATTAATGCGATTAAAAATGCCAATATTTCTCACCCCTCACTGAACAGCTATATAAAACATGATTCTACACCCATAGATGTTTTATTACACCAAAAGGAATCTTCCAGCTCATGTTACAGAGTGTATAACACCGTAACGTGTTAATGAATATACAGCTACTGCCCAACTCTTTGCTTGACGTCAAATTTCTAAATATTACAGCCGAAAAATATCCTAAATATGTTTTAATAGAAGGAACTTTATTCAACATGTATTTCAAATTCCATCCTCGGCCTTGAAGCAAGGAATTGGGTGTAACGTTAGATCAAAGGGTCGAGGGCTCGAGAAGTTATGCCACTAAACATGCTTCACATTTGCATCTGCGGGCACGTTTTAAAAATTGACAGTCAATCTCGTTATTCGGTTCAGAAGAGCCGGACAAAGCCCTCCGTTTTGGAGGAGGCTGCTTCGGACTGGCTGGCTTCCCTCTGGTCAGTAGTTCAAAATTAGGGTCAGATATACCTCAGTCTCTTACCTGGCCGTTTAATCCATGTGCGCATAAAGTGTCTGAAGATGTCAATTCCTAAAAGCTTTAGTACATAACTACAAGCGTGCCAAATAAATTTTTCTGATAAAAGGTATAAAGAAAAGTATACAGATTGGACGACCTATATGTATATACGTCTAATCTCACATAATAAAGCCTCAAGCAAATGGAGTCGCATATGTGGGATAGATAAAAAAAAACAGCAAGAACAAACAAATACAGAGTACAAGTTTCACAGATGGATTGGTAGGATACACCAATATATAGAAAGATACCCCATCTTTCAGATTTAAGTATAAGCCACCCATAGGAAATAAAATTGCAACTTCAAAATGACGAGCAGACATAGGTGGTCAAACCTGCAACGTTTCACTTCTAAAAAAACACTATTTATCGAATGCAAATGGTTGTAGAAAAATACTTACTCCTACTGAACCAGAAAAACGGTTAAACAAAAATTTCTTGACAAGAGGCTGCTGAAACCGACATAATGATACCAAATGGGTCGTCTACGGGTCGATGCATATTATAATTTAAATGAAGAAAACTGGGTCTCCTAATTCAACCTCCCCTCCCCATCCAGTGGCACAGCGGTATGTCTGCGGACTTACAACGCTAGAAAGCGGGTTTCGGTACCCATGGTGGGCATAGCACAGATAGTCCACTGTGTAGTTTTTTGTGCTTAACTACAAACAAACAGTTAAACGAATATTTCAATAGACTTTTGCAGTTATACTTAAAAACAGGATTTATATTTCAAAAAATGAGTGGAGTGTTACTCTTTCGTAAGACATGAGTAAAAATGATTGAAGTGTTACTCCTTCGTAAGACATAAGTGAAAATGAGTGGAATGTTACTCTTTCGTAAGACATGAGTAAAAATGAGTAGAATGTTACTCCTTCGTAAGGCATGAGTGAAAATGAGTAGAATGTTACTCCTTCGTAAGGCATGAGTGTTCTCTCATGTGAATATTTATATACATGAACACAGCTTACGGTGGGTTTGCTCCAAATGAAACACAATAACCTGCTTGCTGTTGTTGTTTTCTTGGTGAAACCTACACAATGGGCTATTTGCACTCTGTCCACCGCGGGGAATCGAGGGGACAATAACCTAGCAACAACTAACCACCTATTGTAATTTAATGTGAACAGCGCCGCAACTAAAGAGCAACACTACGTCAGAGACCCACTGAATTCAGACAGAGCCGTCGTTGAGTTTGAACTATTTGACAAAGAAGGTATAGGAAGCCAGCCAAAAGAATCTGCCGCCGTAAGGGCTTTGCTTGCTCTTCGAGATAACAACGAAAACGATTACCACACGTATAAGCACACAACTTCAACGGACATAATGAAAAGAACAAACGTTTTTTTACACTTCACAAATGGTTGATGATATTTTGTGTAACATTTTTTGTTTTTACACTTCACAAATGGTTGATATATGAAGGAACTATTGAAATATCATTATAATTCTGAAACTGAACAGGTGTATACGAACACTTCCAGGGTATATATATTATATGTATATATATATATATATACACCCTCATGTGAGGCAAACAGAACTTAGCAACATTAAATTACCTGCACCTACCCTTGTGTAGCTTCGTGTGAATAAAACAAAGAAGCTAACTTTAATCGAATAGTGAGATTTGTCCATTACTCTTATAACGCACTCATGATCTCAAAGTGCGGAAGCCTTTTTTTTTCGGCAACGGTACGGTACGTGAACCTCGGATCCTCAGTGCAGCATGATGACCATTAGGCCACGCCCGGCCCTGTAAAGTTTTTTTTTGTTAAACACGACTTTGTATGTTTAATGACAAATATTTTTCGTTGAAACCGTTTTTTTTTTTCGTTTTATTTTTTTATTACAGAAAATAAATATGATATTTCAGGCAAACCATGTTTCGGATGTAGAATCTGATAAGAAGTCAGTTTCGTATTCCGTGGAAATATGCTACACATATTAAGATTTCCGTCAAAAGCACATTTCGTTGTGCTTATCAAAAAAAAAAGAGCAAAATATTTTCGAAACTATCGTACTACACGTTTACGAAAGAAGATTGAAAAGTCTACAAGCGTTTATGATAATACATACGGTCGT
Source organism: Limulus polyphemus (assembly GCF_000517525.1). Classification (NCBI taxonomy): domain Eukaryota; kingdom Metazoa; phylum Arthropoda; class Merostomata; order Xiphosura; family Limulidae; genus Limulus; species Limulus polyphemus. The sequence continues at coordinate 288,199 of NW_013666137.1, forward strand.
ACGTGGCACGCTACTCGACGAGATGATATTAGATACACAAACGATCATTTTTCACCTAACATAACCAATAGGCCACGGCACCTGCTCTTCTGAAGCGGCCAAAAGCTATCAATTCGCGTAAGTTGGCTGTGGAGAACGACTTTGAGAGTTCCTGGGCAGAAGTTTTACGCCTGTTAGCCTCGTGTGGGTTGTGTTATGACTGTTCCTAAAGGTGAATACTCAGCGTGATTCGTCGATATCGCAAAGCCAATGAACAGTGGATGATTAATAGATAAGTAGTGGCGAGAAGTAATTACGGTTACCCTTATTTTAGGAATGATAAACAGATTTGTTTCAGGGACCGCAAATTCCGTTATTACATATAGGTGATATGTTACCAGTTTAGTGTACGAACAGAAATCCAATCCATGCCGTACAAAAGACAGCATTAAATAAAAGTGTGTTAATGTAAACCTTAAGACACACACAAACACAAAACCACATGTACAACTACGCTTTGTTTGTTTGTCTGACGTTAAGCACAAAGCTACACAAGGGGCTATATAT